>NC_060181.1:46623418-46635918 GCF_021184085.1 Oncorhynchus gorbuscha | reverse complement strand
ATATTGCAAATGGACAAGAGTCACCAGCAAGTCACCGTCCATCAGTCAATTAGATATCATTCTGACACCAAACTGATACAAACTGACACTAAACCCACTTTTTCCAACCTGTTTAGTAGCCAACTATCACATACTTCAGAGCTGGCCCAGAATTCACAACGCCTTTGGTTCAAACCATAAAAAACCATAAAACACGTAGTTACGTTCTAGCTGCGGGTCCATTTCTTATATTACGTGTAGGCCTAGATGAGGCGACCCCGAATCCCAAGTTTCAGCTCGATCGGTCATTTGGTGTCCGAGCAAAACCCTAATTGGTGCTGAAAATCCACTTTTTTTCCATGACTTGCTACGGGGTCCTTGAATGAGCTATCGGACAGAAACGTTGGGGACTGTCTATATGGGCCGAGACGGTCGCAATGCACCTAGTCTTGTGTCTCTGAGACATTTCTAAATGTCGCCATTTTCGTAATGGTCAAAATGAATTGAAGTCATTGCAAATGTACGAAGCTGTTTCTCGGTCCGAGAACCGTCTAGAGCCACGTAACTCACCACGCACTATCGACCTGAGGTCTAGAACAGGTTTCTAAAGTTTCGGAACTCTAGGTCTGACGGTTCTTTTTTAGCTCGAACAAAGCTAAATATTGTAGGCACTGTCTGTCTCTCGAAACCCCAATACGTCCCTCCTTCCAAGCTGTGTGTATGTGTGATTTAGTTTTCCTTTGAAATGTTATGGGAAAAATGACTGATTTACAGTTCATGGGGGTTGCCTAATCACACATATGAAGTTTTGGACAGATCTGACTTTTTTAACCCCTCGAAACAGCCCCTGAGACACCAATTAAGGCACTTCCGGTTGGCACAGGACGCTATAAGTCAACACATACCCTCACTGGGGTATGCTTTTACAGAATCCTGAGTTTTAAGTCCTTACGTTAAGAATTGACTGATTTACACAGGGTTGAATGCACCGTCTATCAAACTGCAGGCAGGTAATGGAAAAACACTTTTAGGGTGATTTTAACCACTTCCGGTTGGTCCAGGAAGCTTAGAATCAACACAGGTAGACCTCATACTGGCCTGATGGACTGTTACCAAAGACAGGTTCATACGGCATTCATAACCCATATAGACTTCAGGTTGAATTTAGGGGTAAAGGCAATGTATTCCTATGGGGAGAGAAGTCAATGCAAACTCTTTGAAGTAAACACCTTCTTTTAACTATTAAGGATTAATGCCACACGGTCAACGTTAGGCTTGCACGGATCGGGAGGACCTTAGGAACATACCTGAGGTCGAATTGTGCTTCTCACCCTAACGGTTCTCTCACTGTCACCCAAAAGCAAATGACATTGAGGGCCAGGCTTCATTTTGGTTTTGCTTTTTTTCAAGGTCACTGCACTCAGAGCAAGCTACGGTCAAGCGGGGCGTCTCGTTGAACTCGGCACAGTCTGGAGACTATGGTGATGCCATTTTTTGTGTTGATTTCAGAATGCCATTTTGGTGATGGTCCCTCTCCGTTTAAACATATTGCAAATGTACAAAAGTCAACTAGCAAGTCAGTGTCCATCAGTCAATTAGATGTCATTTTGACACCAAACTGATACCAATTGACACCAAACACACTTTTTCCAACTCATTTAGAAGCCAACTATCATATATGTCAGAGCAGGCCCATAATTCACAGCGCCTTTAGTTTAAAACATAATAAAAACGCAAAACACATAGCTACGTTCTAGCTGCGGGTCCAGGTCGGACATTATGTGAAGGCCTATGTGAGTCGACCCCGAATCCCGAGTTTCGGCTCGATAGGTCCTTCGGTGCCCGAGTAAAACCCTAATTGGTGCTGAAAATCCACTTTTTTCCATGCCTTGCTATGGGGTCCTTGAATGAGCTATCGGACCGAAACGTTGGGGTCCGTCTCTATGGGCCGAGCCGGTTTCAATGCACCTAGTCTTGTGTCTCTGAGACTTTTCTAAATGTCGCAATTTTCGTAATGGTCAAAATGAATTGAAGTCATTGCAAATGTACGAGGCTATTTCTCGGTCCGAGAACCTTCTAGAGCCACCTAACTCACCACGCACTATCGACTCGAGGTCTAGAACAGGTTTCTAAAGTTTACGTTGTGGGGCAGGCTTCATTTTGGGCCTAATTTTCTAATGGTCGCTGCGCTTAGACCG
Organism: Oncorhynchus gorbuscha; assembly: GCF_021184085.1. NCBI lineage: Eukaryota > Metazoa > Chordata > Actinopteri > Salmoniformes > Salmonidae > Oncorhynchus > Oncorhynchus gorbuscha. The sequence goes on along the minus strand of NC_060181.1, from coordinate 46,633,741 downwards.
AGCGAGCTACGGTCAAGCGGGATATCTCGTTGAACTCGGCACGGCCTAGAGATTATGTTTATGCCGTTGCCTGCTCTCTGTGTCTTTGAGAACCGCACTTTTCACTCCATCCTTGCTGTGTGTGCATGTGAGAGATTTTCTTTGACATCTGTTGGGAGAAATGACTGATTTACAGTTCATGAGGGTTACCTAGTCACACATATGAAGTTTTGAAAAGATCTGACCTTTTTAACCCATGGAAACTGCCACTGTGACACCATTAAAGGCACTTCCGGTTGGCACAGGAAGCTATAAATAAACTCATATCATGATTGGGGTATGCCTTTACAGAATCCTGAGTTTTAAGTCTTTACGTTAAGAACTGAGTTATTTACGGAGGGTTTAGTGAGTGTGTGTTATTTCAGAAAATCATAGAAAATCACAGAAATCTCGCAGAGCTCTGCAGCACACTTTAAAAAGATTCGTAAGAACACCCTGCAACTGGATCTGTAACCGTTGAAAAAAAAAACACCTATCCGTGAACATCACCAAGGTGTCGTTGTACGATTTCTCTTAAATGACGATAGATAAATGGCTGGTTCTTTTTTATTGACACCGGAGGCTCCTTGACTTTGACGTGAAGTGGAAAAATAATTTCTCTATTTTCATTTTGGACCTTTAATCCCAGATAAATGGCCATAACTCAAAAAACGTTGAGGCCTAGACGCCATCTTGTTCGGGGCCAACTGCCCATTATGCCGCCCCTACGCTCACCGAGTTTCGGCTTCTAAATATTTTCAGTTTTCGAGATAAGGCCCCGTCGTGAATCGTGATGTTTTGTCCAATACCAATATGATTGCTTATGCCCTCTTGTGGGCATTTCCGGGACAGTGGAAAAATGACCTAAATCTTATTAATTTTGTAAAACGGAAACCGAATGTCCGACAAAGTTCATTTGATGACTTCCTGGTAGGTCCGGCCCTGCCGCTCGGCCCGACGCCGTCCGCGAATTTTACAAACGATTTCGGACGTCTAGTAAGGGACCGTACATTTGCAATATGGACTTTCTCACTAACCATACAGGTACTGCCGAAATCTTCCCTTAAGGTATGGAATTGCCACAAGGAGCAACCAAGAGTGTCCAGTCTGGTCAGGCTATGCTGTTGGTGGATTTGTTAGTTTGCGCTCCAGCACTTGCAGAGGCTCGGTGCATCTCAACAATTGTGCTCTGTAGCCAGCGGCCGGTTAGCTCAGTTGGTTAGAGTGTGTGATACGCTGCTCTCTGAAAGTAAGTAATGTCTTTCTTTTTCATCTGACATTGTGACATCAGTGTTACATGAGAGTTTCTTGTCATTGTTACATGACAGTTTCTTGTCATTGTTTACATGACAGTAGGTTGTCGTAAGACAAGGCTGCATGAAGTGTGAACTGGAGTTTTCTTGGATCCATAAAACAATGTGCTTTTGGAGAATGTGGGCATCGATCCCACTACCTCACGCGTGCAAAGCATTTGAGCTAATTCCCCAGCCGTTTGGAATTTCCGCAAGAAGCAACCAAGAGGGTCCAGTCTTGTCAGGCTATGCTGTTGGTGGACTTGTTTGTTGACGTGCCAGCACTTGCAGAGGCTCGGTGCATTTCAACAATTGAGCAAAATAGCAAATGGCCGGTTAGCTCAGTTGGTTAGAGTGTGGTGCTAATAACGCCAAGGTCATGGGTTCGATCCCCATACTGGCTATTATGTACATTTTGAGTGTCAAAATTATGAGTCACATGCATGTGAATTGTCAAGGGTGCCACAGAATTATGTTGAGTGAATTGCCGGAATCGCTCAGTTGGGAGAGTGTTGGACTGAAGATCTAAAGGTCCCTGGTTCGATCCCGGGTTTCGGCATCTGTATTTGTTCTTTCTTTATGCTCTGGCTTCAAGGAAACTTTCCACAGCTTTGTTTGTGGGCCTCAATGGTGTGTGCTACGCTGCTCCTCTGAAAGTAAGTAATGTCTTGCTTTTTCATCTGACATTTTGACATCAGTGTTACATTAAAGTTGCTTGTCATTGCTACATGACAGTAGGTTGTCGTAAGACAAGGCTGCATGAAGTGTGAACTGCAGCTTTCTTGGATCCACAAAAAAAAATTGTTTTTGGGGAATGCGGGCATCGATCCCACTACCTATAGCATGCTAAGCAAACACAATACCAATTGATCAAATTCCCCAGCTGTTTGAAATTGCCACAAGGAGCAACCAAGAGTGTCCAGTCTTGTCAGGCTATGCTGTTGGTGGACTTGTTAGTTTGCGCTCCAGCACTTGCAGAGGCTCGGTGCATCTCAACAATTGTGCTCTGTAGCCAGCAGCCGGTTAGCTCAGTTGGTTAGAGTGTGTGATACGCTGCTCTCTGAAAGTAAGTAATGTCTTTCTTTTTCATCTGACATTGTGACATCAATGTTACATGAGAGTTTCTTGTCATTGTTACATGACAGTTTCTTGTCATTGTTTACATGACAGTAGGTTGTCGTAAGACAAGGCTGCATGAAGTGTGAACTGGAGTTTTCTTGGATCCATATAACATTGTGCTTTTGGAGAATGTGGGCATCGATCCCACTACCTCACGCGTGCAAAGCATTTGAGCTAATTCCCCAGCCGTTTGGAATTTCCGCAAGAAGCAACCAAGAGGGTCCAATCTTGTCAGGCTATGCTGTTGGTGGACTTGTTTGTTGACGTGCCAGCACTTGCAGAGGCTCGGTGCATTTCAACAATTGAGAAAAATAGCAAATGGCCGGTTAGCTCAGTTGGTTAGAGTGTGGTGCTAATAACGCTAAGGTCATGGGTTTGATCCCCATACTGGCTATTATGTACATTTTGAGTGTCAAAATTATGAGTCACATGCATGTAAATTGTCAAGGGTGCCACAGAATTATGTTGAGTGAATTACCGGAATAGCTCAGTTGGGAGAGCGTTAGACTGAAGATCTAAAGGTCCCTGTCTCGGTTCTGGGTTTCGGCATCTGTATTTGTTCTTTCTTTATGCTCTGGCTTCAAGGAAACTTTCCACAGCTTTGTTAAAGTTGCTTGTCATTGCTACATGACAGTAGGTTGTCGTAAGACAAGGCTGCATGAAGTGTGAACTGCAGCTTTCTTGGATCCACAAAAAAAAACTGTTTTTGGGGAATGCGGGCATCAATCCCACTACCTATAGCATGCTAAGCAAACACAATACCAATTGATCAAATTCCCCAGCTGTTTGGAATTGCCACAAGGAGCAACCAAGAGTGTCCAGTCTTGTCAGGCTATGCTGTTGGTGGACTTGTTAGTTTTCGCTCCAGCACTTGCAGAGGCTCGGTGCATCTCAACAATTGTGCTCTGTAGCCAGCGGCCGGTTAGCTCAGTTGGTTAGAGTGTGTGATACGCTGCTCTCTGAAAGTAAGTAATGTCTTTCTTTTTCATCTGACATTGTGACATCAGTGTTACATGAGAGTTTCTTGTCATTGTTACATGACAGTTTCTTGTCATTGTTTACATGACAGTAGGTTGTCGTAAGACAAGGCTGCACTTTGACTTTATATAGTGCACCAAGCGATAGTTTCTCGCTTACGACCACACCGGCCTGACCACGCCCATTTTTTGGGATTGAGGAAGTGTTTGGAGGGAGTTGGTTGTTGAGTTGGAGAAATACATTGTTTGCTGTTTTGAAGTAAATCTTTTAGTTTTTTGGTTGGTGATTTTTGTTAAACAATTCTTATTGAATAATTTTCCCCTAGCAGCTTGCGCTGTTAGGGGAAAGTTTTTTTTTCATTTCCTTAAAGGAAGTTTGAAAGACCAAACAGACTTGTAAAGAAGCATGAATGTGAGTAGGAGATTGGTTTCTGATTTGGACCGAAAAGTGGACGATATGGCTTCGACTACAGGGAAGAATTCAAAAGGGGAAATGAAGACTGACAGAGGTGCTGCAGGAGAAAAGATGGCTGAGCAACGGGCTGTTCCCGGGTGTTTGAAAGAAGTTTAACAGTGGAGGTGGTTTCTGATTCGGACCGAAGAGTGGACGATATGGCTTTGACTACTGGGAAGAATTCGAAAGGGGAAATGAAGACTGACAGAGGTGCTGCAGGAGAAAAGATGGCTGGGGAGCGGGCTGTTCCCCGGGTGTTTGACAGAAGGTTAACAGTGGCGGTGGAGATCATTGAGGAGGACAAGATAACGATGATGGAGCTTCTACCGGGGATCAAGGAGGTATGCGGTTTGGTGGTGGGGTGTCGTTTTAAAACGAAGAATAAATATGAGATAACAATGAGTCATGCCAAAGGGAAGGAGAGACTTATGGATGGATTTAAAATGGATTTAAAATTAAAGACTCATGTGTAATGGCGAAGGATTTGTCACATGATGAACTGGTGGTGTCCTTTCTGAATTTACTGACATATATCTCGGATGAGGATATAATAAATAAATTGGCTGGATGGGGAGTCACAGCAGTGTCTACAATCAAGAGGAGAATGTGGCCTGGAACGGAAATTGCAGACGGTACGCGTTTCTGTAAGGTACGATTTACAAACAATGTCCAATCGTTGCCATATTCGACGAAGTTTGAGACTCTGGAGGGGGCTGAATATTTCAGGGTTATACATGACAGGCAGGTGAAAGTGTGTAGGCTTTGTATTCAGCCTGGTCATGTAGTACGTGATTGCCCTGAATTTAGGTGTTACAAATGTATGGAGCAGGGGCATTATGCACGGGAGTGTCCTGAGAGAAGAAGGAGATGTGAGGAATGTGAATCATTTAACTGTATATGTGGTGAAAGGGTGGGTGAAGAGTTTGAGATAATGAATGAGAGAAGCTCAGTAGATGAGGAAGAGAGTGTGGAGGAAAGTGAGCTGGGAGAGGAGAATGATATGGAGGGGATCAGTGGGATACATGAAGGGGTGAGAAATCGTAGCAAGTCTGCAGAGATGGGGGTGACGGAGCTGGGATCAAGTATGGACAGTGCGGTAGAATGGTTAAATTCATCAGAGGGTGTGGTGGGAGAAGATGCGAGATGTGGAAGAGCTCAGATGGATTTACAGAAAGCTGAGTGTGGCAAGGACCCATGCACAGAGCCTATAATGGAGGAAGTACAACCTGACGGGACTATTCAGAATGTTAAGCCTATTGAAGATCCTCGTGGAGAGGGAGGCTCCTCTAGGGAGGTGGATACTGCAAGAGATGACTCTCGCAAACGTAAAGAGTCTGAAGAAGAGCTGATGGAGGAAGAGATGGAGAACATACAATCTCTGCGGAGGGATAGTAAAAAGAACATGATAACCAGGAGGAAAAAGAAGATAAAAGATCAATCCTGATGGACTCGATTCATCCCCTCTTTATAGTCATAATGTTGAGAGTTGTATCTATTAACACCAATGGACTTCGTAGCAAAGAAAAGCTAGAGCTGGTGTTGGAAGCCTTCTCTGCGGATATATTATGTCTTCAGGAGACCCATTGGACTGAGCCGTATATGGAGAATGTAAGGCAGAGATGGAATGGACTAATGTATGTGAGTAATGGTGCTGTGCGGGCATGTGGGGTAGCTATTTTGGTAAAACATGATGTTGTGTCTAATTTAAATTTGTTATGTGCTGACACTGTGGGTCGAATGGTGGGAGTGGGTTTCACTTATCAAGATGTGGAGTACTCGTTGTACAATGTCTATGCTCCTAAAAATGAAATTGAGAGGAGGGTTATGTTTTTGTCTATGGGAGGATTATGTGGGAAGAACTGTTTGCTTGTTGGGGATTTTAATGTATGGATGGATAGGCTAGATGCCTCAAGTAGCGCACATTTTAGCTCTGACTCATCTCGGGAGCGCTATTAAGGCTAATGCGGGATGAGGATTGGGTGGATATATGGAGGGAGAGGAATCCAGATAAGCGGGTGTTCTCTCGAAGACAAGTGGTGAGGGGTGAGCTAAAGCAGTCACGTATAGATTTGTGTCTCGCTAATAGAGAGATTGAGCACTTGGTTGTGGGGGTAAAGTATTCACAAACATTTTTTAGTGACCATGATGCTCTGCTTTTCAGGCTGGGTGCATCAGGGGAGGGGAGGGGGGGTGGTTTGTGGTGTCTTAATGCCAGTATGTTGAAGGATGAGGGGTTTAGGGCTGCAGTGAAAGGGTGTGTGAATGACGCCGTGTCAGATCCTCTATTTGAGTCTGATGTGAGTGTGTGGTGGGAAGGATTAAAAGGGGAGTTTAAGCGGCTGGCAATATCTAGTGCAAGACGGGCAAATGTGATAAGGAGGAGGGAGGAGGGGATTCTTAAATCTCGCCTGTTATTGGAGTTAGAAAAGGTAGAAAACTGCCCAGGCTATGATGTGACAGAGTACCTGAGGGTGAGGGAGGAGTTGAGGGTCGTAGAGAGGCACAGGTGTATGGGGGCAGTGGTGAGGAGTAGAGCACAGTATGTGGTGGAGGGGGAGAGAAATACTGCTTTTTTCCTGGGGTTAGAAAGGAGGAAGCAGGAAAAGAGTTTTCTAACTGAGCTGTTAAATGAGAGGGGAGAGGGTGACAGATCTGGAAGGAATTTTGAATACAGTGCATTCTTTTTATAAGGGATTATTTACGTCGGGTGGGGTAGATGAAGTGTGTATGAGAAGAGTGCTAGAAGCAGTGGAGGCTAGGGTGTCGACTGAGGATGTAGAGATGTGTGAGGCTGATTTTACATTGGCAGAGGTTAAAGCAGCCATATTGGGACTGAACTTGAATAAGAGCCCGGGTTCAGATGGTCTTACTGCAGAGTTTTACCGTGAGTTTAGTGACATACTGGCCCCACTAATGCTGCGTGTGTATGTGTGTATGGAGGAGAAGAGGGTAGTCCCTGAATCTTTAGCTATGGGTGTGTTGAGTGTGTTATACAAAGGGAAGGGGAGCAGACTGAAATTAGAGAACTACAGACCAATAACCCTTTTGAACTCCGACAATAAGGTGCTTGCTAAGATAATGGCTAATAGGTTGAATAAGGTGATGGGAAGCATCATAGCACCTACTCAGGCCTATGGAGTTCCGGGGCGGGATGTAGTGGACACCCTCTGCACTATCCGGGATGTGGTGAAGCAGATGGGGGAGGTGGGTGGGGCGGTGCTCTGCCTAGATCTGAATAAAGCCTTTGATCGGGTGGAGCATCGGTTCCTGTTAGAGGCCTTGGCAAGATTTGGGTTCGGGCCTCGTCTTAAAGGATGGGTGAAGCTATTGTATGGGTCAGCATGCAGTATCGTGAAATGTAATGGTGTGCTAACTGATCCTTTTCCCCTGGGCAGGTCTGTTAGGCAGGGTTGTCCATTGTCCGCACTGCTATACAGCATCTCAGTAGAGCCTTTAGCGGCGTTTGTAAAGCGGAATGGAGGAGTGAATGGAGTGGACCTCCCGGGGGGAGGCGTCAGTGTACTGCATCATTATGCTGACGACACCACCTGTACTTTGCGGGATGGAGAGAGTGTGAATTGTCTGATGAAGTGTTTTGATGTGTATGGAAGAGCTTCTGGGGCTAAGGTGAATGTTGAAAAGTCTCAAATGTTATGTACTGATGATACTGTTATGTCTACATGTAACATTCCTTTTAAGACTGTTAAGGGGCACGTGAGAATTTTGGGTGTGAATATTGGGGTAGATGAGCGGGAGGCGAGGGACTTAACTTGGACAGGGGTGATTAATAAAATAAAGACGACTCTGAATTACTGGAAACAAAGGAAATTAAAATTGAGGGGGAAAGTGGTTGTGGTGAATGCATTGTTAATGTCAAAATGTGTGTATACCTTAGGGGTTATGGACATGCCTGTATGGGTTCTGAAGGGAATTAATAATTTAGTGTCTGATTTCCTGTGGGGTGGGAAGGGGGTGAAGATTGCTCATGATGTAATGATAGCAGATTATGATAGGGGTGGTTTGAGATTAATAGATCTGGAGGTGAAGTTAAAAGCCATGAGGGTGAAGAGAGTACAACGGTTTTTGTATGGGGAGGAGGGTCAGGGGTGGAAGGAGTTTTTCAGGCATTGGTTGCATAAGAGTGGAGGTTGTGGAGATTATGGGTTGTTAATGTGTTTCAAGCCCAGCATGTATGCAGAGGTGCCTGAGTTTTATCAGGAGGTGTTCAGGGCATGGGCGGAGTTCTTACCGCAGGTAAGTTATGAGTGTGACTCTATTGGGGTGATTTTGAATATACCAGTTTTTCTGAACCCAATGCTGAAATCAGAGGGAAATATGCTGGAGAGTAAGGTAATAATGAAGGCGGGTATGATAAGACTGAGGGACTTTAGGTATGAGGTGGTGCCAGGGTTCCTGCCTGAGCAGGCGATCTTAGATACTGTCTGGGGTGTAGATGAGGATGTCAGGAAAGGGATGGTGTTGAGAATGTATGATAGGATAAAGGAGTGTGTTCCAGGGGAGTGGGTGAGGCTGTTGGACAATCATCTGAGTAATGGAGTCTTAGAGACCTTGCCTGAGATGCAGGTGAAATGTGGGGAGAATATGCAAGCATTATCCTCTACCCAGGTGAGGGCCTTATACTGGGCGCTTATTACCAGGAAGGTCAGGGCGCCTGCATCGGAGAAAGTGTGGAGGCAAGTTTTTCCAGGGATGGAAGTTGAGAGGTTGTGGGAAAACATGGTAGTGAAGCTCAATAGTATTGAATGTACCCATTTTGATTTTATGTTGAGGCACAACCGTGTTTTTACCAAGGTGGTGTTACATCAGGTAGACAGGTCAGTGTCTCGTGTGTGTGATGTATGCACAGATACAGATGAAAATCTGATGCACATGATGTTTGACTGTGTTGATGTAGCTGGGTTCTATGTGAGGTTGAGGGATATGTTAGAAAGGTACTGGGGAGAAGAGTTAATAGGCGGGGTTGATTGGAGGTGTTTGGTATTGTTTGGAGTGGGTCTGCATGTGAAGGGGGTGAATATTGTATTATTGAATTTTTTGCTGTCACATGCAAGGTATGCAGTATATAAAAGGAGGAACTTGGCAAGGTTTGAGGGAAAGAGGGTGACAGTGTGGAAGGTGTTTGATGGTTTGGTAAGGAAGGATGTAGGATTGATGTATAGGTCTAAGCAGGAGGATTTTGAGAGGGTGTTTATGAAGGATTGTGGATTTATTGCTGTGGGGGAGGATGGTGGTTTGGTGTATGGGTTTTGATGTGTAACATTTTTGGAGATATCAGTACAAATTTGAAAGAATTGTTTTGAGAATGTCTTAGTTTCTACTTGATAAGGAGGTGCGTTGAAACTCTCTATTCTTGTGGAATGTGGTTTAGCAAAGTATTGTATGCAATGGTAGTATAATTTGAGTTTTGGTATTTTAATTTCTCTATTTTTGATTTGATAGGGGGTGAAATGTTTGCCTGCCAATGTCAAGTATTGTGTTGATTAAAATGGATTGTGTATATTTAATTTGTATATAATGTAAAATAAGAATTTTTATAATAAAAAAAATAAAAAAATAAAAAAGTACGCCTGATCTCGTCTGATCTCGGAAGCTAAGCAGGGTCGGGCCTGGTTAGTACTTGGATGGGAGACCGCCTGGGAATAACAGGTGCTGTAAGCTTTTTGTCAACTCTTTGTCCGTTTCTTCCCACAAGGCTGAAATATGTGCCGTCGCTTTGAAATAAGTAAGCAAGATTAGTTTGTATTTCATCCAACAATCTGTGCTACGAATTATGGCTACATTATATGCAAGTTCTTCCACTTTTTGAGTGACACAAAGATGCTTATCGACATGTTGAAAATGCAACAGCTGTTAATCACACTCACTTTGACTTTATATAGTGCACCAAGCGATAGTTTCTCGCTTACGACCACACCGGCCTGAGTACCCCTGATCTCGTGTGATCTCGGAAGCTAAGCAGGTTCGGGCCTGGTTAGTACTTGGATGGGAGACCGCCTGGGAATAATACCAGGTGCTGTAAGCTTTTTGCCACTGTCTATTGGAATTTCAACTCTTTGTCCGTTTCTTCCCACAAGGCTGAAATATGTGCCGTCGCTTTGAAATAAGTAAGCAAGGTTAGTTTGTATTTCATCCAACAATCTGTGCTACAAATTATGGCTACATTATATGCAAGTTCTTCCACTTTTTGAGTGACACAAAGATGCTTATCGACATGGTGAAAATGCAACAGCTGTTAATCACACTCACTTTGACTTTATATAGTGCACCAAGAGATAGTTTCTTGCTTACGACCACACCGGCCTGAGTACGCCTGATCTCGTCTGATCTCGGAAGCTAAGCAGGTTCGGGCCTGGTTAGTACTTGGATGGGAGACCGCCTGGGAATACCATGTGCTGTAAGATTTTGTCAACCCTTTGTCCGTTTCTTCCCACAAGGCTGAAAT
>NC_060181.1:46618418-46620918 GCF_021184085.1 Oncorhynchus gorbuscha | reverse complement strand
TCCGTTTCTTCCCACAAGGCTGAAATATGTGCCGTCGCTTTGAAATAAGTAAGCAAGGTTAGTTTGTATTTCATCCAACAATCTGTGCTACAAATTATGGCTACATTATATGCAAGTTCTTCCACTTTTTGAGTGACACAAAGATGCTTATCGACATGGTGAAAATGCAACAGCTGGTAATCACACCCACTTTGACTTTATATAGTGCACCAAGAGATAGTTTCTCGCTTACGACCACACCGGCCTGAGTACGCCTGATCTCGTCTGATCTCGGAAGCTAAGCAGGTTCGGGCCTGGTTAGTACTTGGATGGGAGACCGCCTGGGAATACCAGGTGCTGTAAGCTTTTTGTCAACCCTTTGTCCGTTTCTTCCCACAAGGCTGAAATATGTGCCGTCGCTTTGAAATAAGTAAGCAAGGTTAGTTTGTATTTCATCCAACAATCTGTGCTACAAATTATGGCTACATTATATGCAAGTTCTTCCACTTTTTGAGTGACACAAAGATGCTTATCGACATGGTGAAAATGCAACAGCTGTTAATCACACCCACTTTGACTTTATATAGTGCACCAAGAGATAGTTTCTCGCTTACGACCACACCGGCCTGAGTACGCCTGATCTCGTCTGATCTCGGAAGCTAAGCAGGTTCGGGCCTGGTTAGTACTTGGATGGGAGACCGCCTGGGAATACCAGGTGCTGTAAGCTTTTTGTCAACCCTTTGTCCGTTTCTTCCCACAAGGCTGAAATATGTGCCGTCGCTTTGAAATAAGTAAGCAAGGTTAGTTTGTATTTCATCCAACAATCTGTGCTACAAATTATGGCTACATTATATGCAAGTTCTTCCACTTTTGAGTGACACAAAGATGCTTATCGACATGGTGAAAATGCAACAGCTGGTAATCACACCCACTTTGACTTTATATAGTGCACCAAGAGATAGTTTCTTCGCTTACGACCACACCGGCCTGAGTACGCCTGATCTCGTCTGATCTCGGAAGCTAAGCAGGTTCGGGCCTGGTTAGTACTTGGATGGGAGACCGCCTGGGAATACCAGGTGCTGTAAGCTTTTTGTCAACCCTTTGTCCGTTTCTTCCCACAAGGCTGAAATATGTGCCGTCGCTTTGAAATAAGTAAGCAAGGTTAGTTTGTATTTCATCCAACAATCTGTGCTACAAATTATGGCTACATTATATGCAAGTTCTTCCACTTTTTGAGTGACACAAAGATGCTTATCGACATGGTGAAAATGCAACAGCTGTTAATCACACCCACTTTGACTTTATATAGTGCACCAAGAGATAGTTTCTTGCTTACGACCACACCGGCCTGAGTACGCCTGATCTCGTCTGATCTCGGAAGCTAAGCAGGTTCGGGCCTGGTTAGTACTTGGATGGGAGACCGCCTGGGAATACCAGGTGCTGTAAGCTTTTTGTCAACCCTTTGTCCGTTTCTTCCCACAAGGCTGAAATATGTGCCGTCGCTTTGAAATAAGTAAGCAAGGTTAGTTTGTATTTCATCCAACAATCTGTGCTACAAATTATGGCTACATTATATGCAAGTTCTTCCACTTTTGAGTGACACAAAGATGCTTATCGACATGGTGAAAATGCAACAGCTGTTAATCACACCCACTTTGACTTTATATAGTGCACCAAGAGATAGTTTCTCGCTTACGACCACACCGGCCTGAGTACGCCTGATCTCGTCTGATCTCGGAAGCTAAGCAGGTTCGGGCCTGGTTAGTACTTGGATGGGAGACCGCCTGGGAATACCAGGTGCTGTAAGCTTTTGTCAACCCTTTGTCCGTTTCTTCCCACAAGGCTGAAATATGTGCCGTCGCTTTGAAATAAGTAAGCAAGGTTAGTTTGTATTTCATCCAACAATCTGTGCTACAAATTATGGCTACATTATATGCAAGTTCTTCCACTTTTTGAGTGACACAAAGATGCTTATCGACATGGTGAAAATGCAACAGCTGGTAATCACACCCACTTTGACTTTATATAGTGCACCAAGAGATAGTTTCTCGCTTACAACCACACCGGCCTGAGTACGCCTGATCTCGTCTGATCTCGGAAGCTAAGCAGGTTCGGGCCTGGTTAGTACTTGGATGGGAGACCGCCTGGGAATACCAGGTGCTGTAAGCTTTTGTCAACCCTTTGTCCGTTTCTTCCCACAAGGCTGAAATATGTGCCGTCGCTTTGAAATAAGTAAGCAAGGTTAGTTTGTATTTCATCCAACAATCTGTGCTACAAATTATGGCTACATTATATGCAAGTTCTTCAACTTTTTGAGTGACACAAAGATGCTTATCGACATGGTGAAAATGCAACAGCTGTTAATCACACCCACTTTGACTTTATATAGTGCACCAAGAGATAGTTTCTCGCTTACGACCACACCGGCCTGAGTACGCCTGATCTCGTCTGATCTCGGAAGCTAAGCAGGTTCGGGCCTGGTTAGTACTTGGATGGGAGACCGCCTGGGAATACCAGGTGC
>NC_060181.1:46595918-46613418 GCF_021184085.1 Oncorhynchus gorbuscha | reverse complement strand
AAATATGTGCCGTCGCTTTGAAATAAGTAAGCAAGGTTAGTTTGTATTTCATCCAACAATCTGTGCTACAAATTATGGCTACATTATATGCAAGTTCTTCAACTTTTTGAGTGACACAAAGATGCTTATCGACATGGTGAAAATGCAACAGCTGGTAATCACACCCACTTTGACTTTATATAGTGCACCAAGAGATAGTTTCTCCAGAACGCCGCAGCTTACGACCACACCGGCCTGAGTACGCCTGATCTCGTCTGATCTCGGAAGCTAAGCAGGTTCGGGCCTGGTTAGTACTTGGATGGGAGACCGCCTGGGAATACCAGGTGCTGTAAGCTTTTGTCAACCCTTTGTCCGTTTCTTCCCACAAGGCTGAAATATGTGCCGTCGCTTTGAAATAAGTAAGCAAGGTTAGTTTGTATTTCATCCAACAATCTGTGCTACAAATTATGGCTACATTATATGCAAGTTCTTCCACTTTTTGAGTGACACAAAGATGCTTATCGACATGGTGAAAATGCAACAGCTGTTAATCACACCCACTTTGACTTTATATAGTGCACCAAGAGATAGTTTCTCTTACGACCACACCGGCCTGAGTACGCCTGATCTCGTCTGATCTCGGAAGCTAAGCAGGTTCGGGCCTGGTTAGTACTTGGATGGGAGACCGCCTGGGAATACCAGGTGCTGTAAGCTTTTGTCAACCCTTTGTCCGTTTCTTCCCACAAGGCTGAAATATGTGCCGTCGCTTTGAAATAAGTAAGCAAGGTTAGTTTGTATTTCATCCAACAATCTGTGCTACAAATTATGGCTACATTATATGCAAGTTCTTCCACTTTTTGAGTGACACAAAGATGCTTATCGACATGGTGAAAATGCAACAGCTGTTAATCACACCCACTTTGACTTTATATAGTGCACCAAGAGATAGTTTCTCGCTTACGACCACACCGGCCTGAGTACGCCTGATCTCGTCTGATCTCGGAAGCTAAGCAGGTTCGGGCCTGGTTAGTACTTGGATGGGAGACCGCCTGGGAATACCAGGTGCTGTAAGCTTTTTGTCAACCCTTTGTCCGTTTCTTCCCACAAGGCTGAAATATGTGCCGTCGCTTTGAAATAAGTAAGCAAGGTTAGTTTGTATTTCATCCAACAATCTGTGCTACAAATTATGGCTACATTATATGCAAGTTCTTCCACTTTTTGAGTGACACAAAGATGCTTATCGACATGGTGAAAATGCAACAGCTGTTAATCACACCCACTTTGACTTTATATAGTGCACCAAGAGATAGTTTCTCGCTTACGACCACACCGGCCTGAGTACGCCTGATCTCGTCTGATCTCGGAAGCTAAGCAGGTTCGGGCCTGGTTAGTACTTGGATGGGAGACCGCCTGGGAATACCAGGTGCTGTAAGCTTTTTGTCAACCCTTTGTCCGTTTCTTCCCACAAGGCTGAAATATGTGCCGTCGCTTTGAAATAAGTAAGCAAGGTTAGTTTGTATTTCATCCAACAATCTGTGCTACAAATTATGGCTACATTATATGCAAGTTCTTCCACTTTTTGAGTGACACAAAGATGCTTATCGACATGGTGAAAATGCAACAGCTGTTAATCACACCCACTTTGACTTTATATAGTGCACCAAGAGATAGTTTCTCGCTTACGACCACACCGGCCTGAGTACGCCTGATCTCGTCTGATCTCGGAAGCTAAGCAGGTTCGGGCCTGGTTAGTACTTGGATGGGAGACCGCCTGGGAATACCAGGTGCTGTAAGCTTTTTGTCAACCCTTTGTCCGTTTCTTCCCACAAGGCTGAAATATGTGCCGTCGCTTTGAAATAAGTAAGCAAGGTTAGTTTGTATTTCATCCAACAATCTGTGCTACAAATTATGGCTACATTATATGCAAGTTCTTCCACTTTTTGAGTGACACAAAGATGCTTATCGACATGGTGAAAATGCAACAGCTGTTAATCACACCCACTTTGACTTTATATAGTGCACCAAGAGATAGTTTCTTTTACGACCACACCGGCCTGAGTACGCCTGATCTCGTCTGATCTCGGAAGCTAAGCAGGTTCGGGCCTGGTTAGTACTTGGATGGGAGACCGCCTGGGAATACCAGGTGCTGTAAGATTTTGTCAACCCTTTGTCCGTTTCTTCCCACAAGGCTGAAATATGTGCCGTCGCTTTGAAATAAGTAAGCAAGGTTAGTTTGTATTTCATCCAACAATCTGTGCTACAAATTATGGCTACATTATATGCAAGTTCTTCAACTTTTTGAGTGACACAAAGATGCTTATCGACATGGTGAAAATGCAACAGCTGTTAATCACACCCACTTTGACTTTATATAGTGCACCAAGAGATAGTTTCTCGCTTACGACCACACCGGCCTGAGTACGCCTGATCTCGTCTGATCTCGGAAGCTAAGCAGGTTCGGGCCTGGTTAGTACTTGGATGGGAGACCGCCTGGGAATACCAGGTGCTGTAAGCTTTTTGTCAACCCTTTGTCCGTTTCTTCCCACAAGGCTGAAATATGTGCCGTCGCTTTGAAATAAGTAAGCAAGGTTAGTTTGTATTTCATCCAACAATCTGTGCTACAAATTATGGCTACATTATATGCAAGTTCTTCCACTTTTGAGTGACACAAAGATGCTTATCGACATGGTGAAAATGCAACAGCTGTTAATCACACCCACTTTGACTTTATATAGTGCACCAAGAGATAGTTTCTCGCTTACGACCACACCGGCCTGAGTACGCCTGATCTCGTCTGATCTCGGAAGCTAAGCAGGTTCGGGCCTGGTTAGTACTTGGATGGGAGACCGCCTGGGAATACCAGGTGCTGTAAGCTTTTTGTCAACCCTTTGTCCGTTTCTTCCCACAAGGCTGAAATATGTGCCGTCGCTTTGAAATAAGTAAGCAAGGTTAGTTTGTATTTCATCCAACAATCTGTGCTACAAATTATGGCTACATTATATGCAAGTTCTTCCACTTTTTGAGTGACACAAAGATGCTTATCGACATGGTGAAAATGCAACAGCTGTTAATCACACCCACTTTGACTTTATATAGTGCACCAAGAGAAAATTTCTCTCTTACGACCACACCGGCCTGAGTACGCCTGATCTCGTCTGATCTCGGAAGCTAAGCAGGTTCGGGCCTGGTTAGTACTTGGATGGGAGACCGCCTGGGAATACCAGGTGCTGTAAGCTTTTTGTCAACCCTTTGTCCGTTTCTTCCCACAAGGCTGAAATATGTGCCGTCGCTTTGAAATAAGTAAGCAAGGTTAGTTTGTATTTCATCCAACAATCTGTGCTACAAATTATGGCTACATTATATGCAAGTTCTTCCACTTTTTGAGTGACACAAAGATGCTTATCGACATGGTGAAAATGCAACAGCTGTTAATCACACCCACTTTGACTTTATATAGTGCACCAAGAGATAGTTTCTCGCTTACGACCACACCGGCCTGAGTACGCCTGATCTCGTCTGATCTCGGAAGCTAAGCAGGTTCGGGCCTGGTTAGTACTTGGATGGGAGACCGCCTGGGAATACCAGGTGCTGTAAGCTTTTGTCAACCCTTTGTCCGTTTCTTCCCACAAGGCTGAAATATGTGCCGTCGCTTTGAAATAAGTAAGCAAGGTTAGTTTGTATTTCATCCAACAATCTGTGCTACAAATTATGGCTACATTATATGCAAGTTCTTCCACTTTTTGAGTGACACAAAGATGCTTATCGACATGGTGAAAATGCAACAGCTGTTAATCACACCCACTTTGACTTTATATAGTGCACCAAGAGATAGTTTCTCGCTTACGACCACACCGGCCTGAGTACGCCTGATCTCGTCTGATCTCGGAAGCTAAGCAGGTTCGGGCCTGGTTAGTACTTGGATGGGAGACCGCCTGGGAATACCAGGTGCTGTAAGCTTTTTGTCAACCCTTTGTCCGTTTCTTCCCACAAGGCTGAAATATGTGCCGTCGCTTTGAAATAAGTAAGCAAGGTTAGTTTGTATTTCATCCAACAATCTGTGCTACAAATTATGGCTACATTATATGCAAGTTCTTCCACTTTTTGAGTGACACAAAGATGCTTATCGACATGGTGAAAATGCAACAGCTGTTAATCACACCCACTTTGACTTTATATAGTGCACCAAGAGATAGTTTCTCGCTTACGACCACACCGGCCTGAGTACGCCTGATCTCGTCTGATCTCGGAAGCTAAGCAGGTTCGGGCCTGGTTAGTACTTGGATGGGAGACCGCCTGGGAATACCAGGTGCTGTAAGCTTTTTGTCAACCCTTTGTCCGTTTCTTCCCACAAGGCTGAAATATGTGCCGTCGCTTTGAAATAAGTAAGCAAGGTTAGTTTGTATTTCATCCAACAATCTGTGCTACAAATTATGGCTACATTATATGCAAGTTCTTCCACTTTTTGAGTGACACAAAGATGCTTATCGACATGGTGAAAATGCAACAGCTGTTAATCACACCCACTTTGACTTTATATAGTGCACCAAGAGATACTTTCTCGCTTACGACCACACCGGCCTGAGTACGCCTGATCTCGTCTGATCTCGGAAGCTAAGCAGGTTCGGGCCTGGTTAGTACTTGGATGGGAGACCGCCTGGGAATACCAGGTGCTGTAAGCTTTTTGTCAACCCTTTGTCCGTTTCTTCCCACAAGGCTGAAATATGTGCCGTCGCTTTGAAATAAGTAAGCAAGGTTAGTTTGTATTTCATCCAACAATCTGTGCTACAAATTATGGCTACATTATATGCAAGTTCTTCCACTTTTTGAGTGACACAAAGATGCTTATCGACATGGTGAAAATGCAACAGCTGTTAATCACACCCACTTTGACTTTATATAGTGCACCAAGAGATAGTTTCTCGCTTACGACCACACCGGCCTGAGTACGCCTGATCTCGTCTGATCTCGGAAGCTAAGCAGGTTCGGGCCTGGTTAGTACTTGGATGGGAGACCGCCTGGGAATACCAGGTGCTGTAAGCTTTTTGTCAACCCTTTGTCCGTTTCTTCCCACAAGGCTGAAATATGTGCCGTCGCTTTGAAATAAGTAAGCAAGGTTAGTTTGTATTTCATCCAACAATCTGTGCTACAAATTATGGCTACATTATATGCAAGTTCTTCCACTTTTTGAGTGACACAAAGATGCTTATCGACATGGTGAAAATGCAACAGCTGTTAATCACACCCACTTTGACTTTATATAGTGCACCAAGAGATAGTTTCTCGCTTACGACCACACCGGCCTGAGTACGCCTGATCTCGTCTGATCTCGGAAGCTAAGCAGGTTCGGGCCTGGTTAGTACTTGGATGGGAGACCGCCTGGGAATACCAGGTGCTGTAAGCTTTTTGTCAACCCTTTGTCCGTTTCTTCCCACAAGGCTGAAATATGTGCCGTCGCTTTGAAATAAGTAAGCAAGGTTAGTTTGTATTTCATCCAACAATCTGTGCTACAAATTATGGCTACATTATATGCAAGTTCTTCCACTTTTTGAGTGACACAAAGATGCTTATCGACATGGTGAAAATGCAACAGCTGGTAATCACACCCACTTTGACTTTATATAGTGCACCAAGAGATACTTTCTCGCTTACGACCACACCGGCCTGAGTACGCCTGATCTCGTCTGATCTCGGAAGCTAAGCAGGTTCGGGCCTGGTTAGTACTTGGATGGGAGACCGCCTGGGAATACCAGGTGCTGTAAGCTTTTTGTCAACCCTTTGTCCGTTTCTTCCCACAAGGCTGAAATATGTGCCGTCGCTTTGAAATAAGTAAGCAAGGTTAGTTTGTATTTCATCCAACAATCTGTGCTACAAATTATGGCTACATTATATGCAAGTTCTTCCACTTTTTGAGTGACACAAAGATGCTTATCGACATGGTGAAAATGCAACAGCTGGTAATCACACCCACTTTGACTTTATATAGTGCACCAAGAGATACTTTCTCGCTTACGACCACACCGGCCTGAGTACGCCTGATCTCGTCTGATCTCGGAAGCTAAGCAGGTTCGGGCCTGGTTAGTACTTGGATGGGAGACCGCCTGGGAATACCAGGTGCTGTAAGCTTTTTGTCAACCCTTTGTCCGTTTCTTCCCACAAGGCTGAAATATGTGCCGTCGCTTTGAAATAAGTAAGCAAGGTTAGTTTGTATTTCATCCAACAATCTGTGCTACAAATTATGGCTACATTATATGCAAGTTCTTCAACTTTTTGAGTGACACAAAGATGCTTATCGACATGGTGAAAATGCAACAGCTGTTAATCACACCCACTTTGACTTTATATAGTGCACCAAGAGATAGTTTCTCGCTTACGACCACACCGGCCTGAGTACGCCTGATCTCGTCTGATCTCGGAAGCTAAGCAGGTTCGGGCCTGGTTAGTACTTGGATGGGAGACCGCCTGGGAATACCAGGTGCTGTAAGCTTTTGTCAACCCTTTGTCCGTTTCTTCCCACAAGGCTGAAATATGTGCCGTCGCTTTGAAATAAGTAAGCAAGGTTAGTTTGTATTTCATCCAACAATCTGTGCTACAAATTATGGCTACATTATATGCAAGTTCTTCAACTTTTTGAGTGACACAAAGATGCTTATCGACATGGTGAAAATGCAACAGCTGTTAATCACACCCACTTTGACTTTATATAGTGCACCAAGAGATACTTTCTCGCTTACGACCACACCGGCCTGAGTACGCCTGATCTCGTCTGATCTCAGAAGCTAAGCAGGTTCGGGCCTGGTTAGTACTTGGATGGGAGACCGCCTGGGAATACCAGGTGCTGTAAGCTTTTTGTCAACCCTTTGTCCGTTTCTTCCCACAAGGCTGAAATATGTGCCGTCGCTTTGAAATAAGTAAGCAAGGTTAGTTTGTATTTCATCCAACAATCTGTGCTACAAATTATGGCTACATTATATGCAAGTTCTTCCACTTTTTGAGTGACACAAAGATGCTTATCGACATGGTGAAAATGCAACAGCTGGTAATCACACCCACTTTGACTTTATATAGTGCACCAAGAGATACTTTCTCGCTTACGACCACACCGGGCCTGAGTACGCCTGATCTCGTCTGATCTCGGAAGCTAAGCAGGTTCGGGCCTGGTTAGTACTTGGATGGGAGACCGCCTGGGAATACCAGGTGCTGTAAGCTTTTTGTCAACCCTTTGTCCGTTTCTTCCCACAAGGCTGAAATATGTGCCGTCGCTTTGAAATAAGTAAGCAAGGTTAGTTTGTATTTCATCCAACAATCTGTGCTACAAATTATGGCTACATTATATGCAAGTTCTTCCACTTTTTGAGTGACACAAAGATGCTTATCGACATGGTGAAAATGCAACAGCTGGTAATCACACCCATTTGACTTTATATAGTGCACCAAGAGATACTTTCTCGCTTACGACCACACCGGCCTGAGTACGCCTGATCTCGTCTGATCTCGGAAGCTAAGCAGGTTCGGGCCTGGTTAGTACTTGGATGGGAGACCGCCTGGGAATACCAGGTGCTGTAAGCTTTTTGTCAACCCTTTGTCCGTTTCTTCCCACAAGGCTGAAATATGTGCCGTCGCTTTGAAATAAGTAAGCAAGGTTAGTTTGTATTTCATCCAACAATCTGTGCTACAAATTATGGCTACATTATATGCAAGTTCTTCCACTTTTTGAGTGACACAAAGATGCTTATCGACATGGTGAAAATGCAACAGCTGGTAATCACACCCACTTTGACTTTATATAGTGCACCAAGAGATACTTTCTCGCTTACGACCACACCGGCCTGAGTACGCCTGATCTCGTCTGATCTCGGAAGCTAAGCAGGTTCGGGCCTGGTTAGTACTTGGATGGGAGACCGCCTGGGAATACAGGTGCTGTAAGCTTTTGTCAACCCTTTGTCCGTTTCTTCCCACAAGGCTGAAATATGTGCCGTCGCTTTGAAATAAGTAAGCAAGGTTAGTTTGTATTTCATCCAACAATCTGTGCTACAAATTATGGCTACATTATATGCAAGTTCTTCCACTTTTTGAGTGACACAAAGATGCTTATCGACATGGTGAAAATGCAACAGCTGGTAATCACACCCACTTTGACTTTATATAGTGCACCAAGAGATACTTTCTCGCTTACGACCACACCGGCCTGAGTACGCCTGATCTCGTCTGATCTCGGAAGCTAAGCAGGTTCGGGCCTGGTTAGTACTTGGATGGGAGACCGCCTGGGAATACCAGGTGCTGTAAGCTTTTTGTCAACCCTTTGTCCGTTTCTTCCCACAAGGCTGAAATATGTGCCGTCGCTTTGAAATAAGTAAGCAAGGTTAGTTTGTATTTCATCCAACAATCTGTGCTACAAATTATGGCTACATTATATGCAAGTTCTTCCACTTTTTGAGTGACACAAAGATGCTTATCGACATGGTGAAAATGCAACAGCTGGTAATCACACCCACTTTGACTTTATATAGTGCACCAAGAGATAGTTTCTCGCTTACGACCACACCGGCCTGAGTACGCCTGATCTCGTCTGATCTCGGAAGCTAAGCAGGTTCGGGCCTGGTTAGTACTTGGATGGGAGACCGCCTGGGAATACCAGGTGCTGTAAGCTTTTTGTCAACCCTTTGTCCGTTTCTTCCCACAAGGCTGAAATATGTGCCGTCGCTTTGAAATAAGTAAGCAAGGTTAGTTTGTATTTCATCCAACAATCTGTGCTACAAATTATGGCTACATTATATGCAAGTTCTTCCACTTTTTGAGTGACACAAAGATGCTTATCGACATGGTGAAAATGCAACAGCTGGTAATCACACCCACTTTGACTTTATATAGTGCACCAAGAGATACTTTCTCGCTTACGACCACACCGGCCTGAGTACGCCTGATCTCGTCTGATCTCAGAAGCTAAGCAGGTTCGGGCCTGGTTAGTACTTGGATGGGAGACCGCCTGGGAATACCAGGTGCTGTAAGCTTTTTGTCAACCCTTTGTCCGTTTCTTCCCACAAGGCTGAAATATGTGCCGTCGCTTTGAAATAAGTAAGCAAGGTTAGTTTGTATTTCATCCAACAATCTGTGCTACAAATTATGGCTACATTATATGCAAGTTCTTCAACTTTTTGAGTGACACAAAGATGCTTATCGACATGGTGAAAATGCAACAGCTGTTAATCACACCCACTTTGACTTTATATAGTGCACCAAGAGATACTTTCTCGCTTACGACCACACCGGCCTGAGTACGCCTGATCTCGTCTGATCTCGGAAGCTAAGCAGGTTCGGGCCTGGTTAGTACTTGGATGGGAGACCGCCTGGGAATACCAGGTGCTGTAAGCTTTTTGTCAACCCTTTGTCCGTTTCTTCCCACAAGGCTGAAATATGTGCCGTCGCTTTGAAATAAGTAAGCAAGGTTAGTTTGTATTTCATCCAACAATCTGTGCTACAAATTATGGCTACATTATATGCAAGTTCTTCCACTTTTTGAGTGACACAAAGATGCTTATCGACATGGTGAAAATGCAACAGCTGGTAATCACACCCACTTTGACTTTATATAGTGCACCAAGAGATACTTTCTCGCTTACGACCACACCGGCCTGAGTACGCCTGATCTCGTCTGATCTCGGAAGCTAAGCAGGTTCGGGCCTGGTTAGTACTTGGATGGGAGACCGCCTGGGAATACCAGGTGCTGTAAGCTTTTTGTCAACCCTTTGTCCGTTTCTTCCCACAAGGCTGAAATATGTGCCGTCGCTTTGAAATAAGTAAGCAAGGTTAGTTTGTATTTCATCCAACAATCTGTGCTACAAATTATGGCTACATTATATGCAAGTTCTTCCACTTTTTGAGTGACACAAAGATGCTTATCGACATGGTGAAAATGCAACAGCTGGTAATCACACCCACTTTGACTTTATATAGTGCACCAAGAGATACTTTCTCGCTTACGACCACACCGGCCTGAGTACGCCTGATCTCGTCTGATCTCGGAAGCTAAGCAGGTTCGGGCCTGGTTAGTACTTGGATGGGAGACCGCCTGGGAATACCAGGTGCTGTAAGCTTTTTGTCAACCCTTTGTCCGTTTCTTCCCACAAGGCTGAAATATGTGCCGTCGCTTTGAAATAAGTAAGCAAGGTTAGTTTGTATTTCATCCAACAATCTGTGCTACAAATTATGGCTACATTATATGCAAGTTCTTCAACTTTTTGAGTGACACAAAGATGCTTATCGACATGGTGAAAATGCAACAGCTGTTAATCACACCCACTTTGACTTTATATAGTGCACCAAGAGATACTTTCTCGCTTACGACCACACCGGCCTGAGTACGCCTGATCTCGTCTGATCTCAGAAGCTAAGCAGTTCGGGCCTGGTTAGTACTTGGATGGGAGACCGCCTGGGAATACCAGGTGCTGTAAGCTTTTTGTCAACCCTTTGTCCGTTTCTTCCCACAAGGCTGAAATATGTGCCGTCGCTTTGAAATAAGTAAGCAAGGTTAGTTTGTATTTCATCCAACAATCTGTGCTACAAATTATGGCTACATTATATGCAAGTTCTTCAACTTTTTGAGTGACACAAAGATGCTTATCGACATGGTGAAAATGCAACAGCTGGTAATCACACCCACTTTGACTTTATATAGTGCACCAAGAGATACTTTCTCGCTTACGACCACACCGGCCTGAGTACGCCTGATCTCGTCTGATCTCAGAAAGCTAAGCAGGTTCGGGCCTGGTTAGTACTTGGATGGGAGACCGCCTGGGAATACCAGGTGCTGTAAGCTTTTTGTCAACCCTTTGTCCGTTTCTTCCCACAAGGCTGAAATATGTGCCGTCGCTTTGAAATAAGTAAGCAAGGTTATTGTATTTCATCCAACAATCTGTGCTACAAATTATGGCTACATTATATGCAAGTTCTTCCACTTTTTGAGTGACACAAAGATGCTTATCGACATGGTGAAAATGCAACAGCTGGTAATCACACCCACTTTGACTTTATATAGTGCACCAAGAGATACTTTCTCGCTTACGACCACACCGGCCTGAGTACGCCTGATCTCGTCTGATCTCGGAAGCTAAGCAGGTTCGGGCCTGGTTAGTACTTGGATGGGAGACCGCCTGGGAATACCAGGTGCTGTAAGCTTTTTGTCAACCCTTTGTCCGTTTCTTCCCACAAGGCTGAAATATGTGCCGTCGCTTTGAAATAAGTAAGCAAGGTTAGTTTGTATTTCATCCAACAATCTGTGCTACAAATTATGGCTACATTATATGCAAGTTCTTCCACTTTTTGAGTGACACAAAGATGCTTATCGACATGGTGAAAATGCAACAGCTGGTAATCACACCCACTTTGACTTTATATAGTGCACCAAGAGATACTTTCTCGCTTACGACCACACCGGCCTGAGTACGCCTGATCTCGTCTGATCTCGGAAGCTAAGCAGGTTCGGGCCTGGTTAGTACTTGGATGGGAGACCGCCTGGGAATACCAGGTGCTGTAAGCTTTTTGTCAACCCTTTGTCCGTTTCTTCCCACAAGGCTGAAATATGTGCCGTCGCTTTGAAATAAGTAAGCAAGGTTAGTTTGTATTTCATCCAACAATCTGTGCTACAAATTATGGCTACATTATATGCAAGTTCTTCCACTTTTTGAGTGACACAAAGATGCTTATCGACATGGTGAAAATGCAACAGCTGGTAATCACACCCACTTTGACTTTATATAGTGCACCAAGAGATACTTTCTCGCTTACGACCACACCGGCCTGAGTACGCCTGATCTCGTCTGATCTCGGAAGCTAAGCAGGTTCGGGCCTGGTTAGTACTTGGATGGGAGACCGCCTGGGAATACCAGGTGCTGTAAAGCTTTTTGTCAACCCTTTGTCCGTTTCTTCCCACAAGGCTGAAATATGTGCCGTCGCTTTGAAATAAGTAAGCAAGGTTAGTTTGTATTTCATCCAACAATCTGTGCTACAAATTATGGCTACATTATATGCAAGTTCTTCCACTTTTTGAGTGACACAAAGATGCTTATCGACATGGTGAAAATGCAACAGCTGGTAATCACACCCACTTTGACTTTATATAGTGCACCAAGAGATACTTTCTCGCTTACGACCACACCGGCCTGAGTACGCCTGATCTCGTCTGATCTCGGAAGCTAAGCAGGTTCGGGCCTGGTTAGTACTTGGATGGGAGACCGCCTGGGAATACCAGGTGCTGTAAGCTTTTTGTCAACCCTTTGTCCGTTTCTTCCCACAAGGCTGAAATATGTGCCGTCGCTTTGAAATAAGTAAGCAAGGTTAGTTTGTATTTCATCCAACAATCTGTGCTACAAATTATGGCTACATTATATGCAAGTTCTTCCACTTTTTGAGTGACACAAAGATGCTTATCGACATGGTGAAAATGCAACAGCTGGTAATCACACCCACTTTGACTTTATATAGTGCACCAAGAGATACTTTCTCGCTTACGACCACACCGGCCTGAGTACGCCTGATCTCGTCTGATCTCGGAAGCTAAGCAGGTTCGGGCCTGGTTAGTACTTGGATGGGAGACCGCCTGGGAATACCAGGTGCTGTAAGCTTTTTGTCAACCCTTTGTCCGTTTCTTCCCACAAGGCTGAAATATGTGCCGTCGCTTTGAAATAAGTAAGCAAGGTTAGTTTGTATTTCATCCAACAATCTGTGCTACAAATTATGGCTACATTATATGCAAGTTCTTCCACTTTTTGAGTGACACAAAGATGCTTATCGACATGGTGAAAATGCAACAGCTGGTAATCACACCCACTTTGACTTTATATAGTGCACCAAGAGATACTTTCTCGCTTACGACCACACCGGCCTGAGTACGCCTGATCTCGTCTGATCTCGGAAGCTAAGCAGGTTCGGGCCTGGTTAGTACTTGGATGGGAGACCGCCTGGGAATACCAGGTGCTGTAAGCTTTTTGTCAACCCTTTGTCCGTTTCTTCCCACAAGGCTGAAATATGTGCCGTCGCTTTGAAATAAGTAAGCAAGGTTAGTTTGTATTTCATCCAACAATCTGTGCTACAAATTATGGCTACATTATATGCAAGTTCTTCCACTTTTTGAGTGACACAAAGATGCTTATCGACATGGTGAAAATGCAACAGCTGGTAATCACACCCACTTTGACTTTATATAGTGCACCAAGAGATACTTTCTCGCTTACGACCACACCGGCCTGAGTACGCCTGATCTCGTCTGATCTCGGAAGCTAAGCAGGTTCGGGCCTGGTTAGTACTTGGATGGGAGACCGCCTGGGAATACCAGGTGCTGTAAGCTTTTTGTCAACCCTTTGTCCGTTTCTTCCCACAAGGCTGAAATATGTGCCGTCGCTTTTGAAATAAGTAAGCAAGGTTAGTTTGTATTTCATCCAACAATCTGTGCTACAAATTATGGCTACATTATATGCAAGTTCTTCCACTTTTTGAGTGACACAAAGATGCTTATCGACATGGTGAAAATGCAACAGCTGGTAATCACACCCACTTTGACTTTATATAGTGCACCAAGAGATACTTTCTCGCTTACGACCACACCGGCCTGAGTACGCCTGATCTCGTCTGATCTCGGAAGCTAAGCAGGTTCGGGCCTGGTTAGTACTTGGATGGGAGACCGCCTGGGAATACCAGGTGCTGTAAGCTTTTTGTCAACCCTTTGTCCGTTTCTTCCCACAAGGCTGAAATATGTGCCGTCGCTTTGAAATAAGTAAGCAAGGTTAGTTTGTATTTCATCCAACAATCTGTGCTACAAATTATGGCTACATTATATGCAAGTTCTTCCACTTTTTGAGTGACACAAAGATGCTTATCGACATGGTGAAAATGCAACAGCTGGTAATCACACCCACTTTGACTTTATATAGTGCACCAAGAGATACTTTCTCGCTTACGACCACACCGGCCTGAGTACGCCTGATCTCGTCTGATCTCGGAAGCTAAGCAGGTTCGGGCCTGGTTAGTACTTGGATGGGAGACCGCCTGGGAATACCAGGTGCTGTAAGCTTTTTGTCAACCCTTTGTCCGTTTCTTCCCACAAGGCTGAAATATGTGCCGTCGCTTTGAAATAAGTAAGCAAGGTTAGTTTGTATTTCATCCAACAATCTGTGCTACAAATTATGGCTACATTATATGCAAGTTCTTCCACTTTTTGAGTGACACAAAGATGCTTATCGACATGGTGAAAATGCAACAGCTGGTAATCACACCCACTTTGACTTTATATAGTGCACCAAGAGATACTTTCTCGCTTACGACCACACCGGCCTGAGTACGCCTGATCTCGTCTGATCTCGGAAGCTAAGCAGGTTCGGGCCTGGTTAGTACTTGGATGGGAGACGCCTGGGAATACCAGGTGCTGTAAGCTTTTTGTCAACCCTTTGTCCGTTTCTTCCCACAAGGCTGAAATATGTGCCGTCGCTTTGAAATAAGTAAGCAAGGTTAGTTTGTATTTCATCCAACAATCTGTGCTACAAATTATGGCTACATTATATGCAAGTTCTTCCACTTTTTGAGTGACACAAAGATGCTTATCGACATGGTGAAAATGCAACAGCTGGTAATCACACCCACTTTGACTTTATATAGTGCACCAAGAGATACTTTCTCGCTTACGACCACACCGGCCTGAGTACGCCTGATCTCGTCTGATCTCGGAAGCTAAGCAGGTTCGGGCCTGGTTAGTACTTGGATGGGAGACCGCCTGGGAATACCAGGTGCTGTAAGCTTTTTGTCAACCCTTTGTCCGTTTCTTCCCACAAGGCTGAAATATGTGCCGTCGCTTTGAAATAAGTAAGCAAGGTTAGTTTGTATTTCATCCAACAATCTGTGCTACAAATTATGGCTACATTATATGCAAGTTCTTCCACTTTTTGAGTGACACAAAGATGCTTATCGACATGGTGAAAATGCAACAGCTGGTAATCACACCCACTTTGACTTTATATAGTGCACCAAGAGATACTTTCTCGCTTACGACCACACCGGCCTGAGTACGCCTGATCTCGTCTGATCTCGGAAGCTAAGCAGGTTCGGGCCTGGTTAGTACTTGGATGGGAGACCGCCTGGGAATACCAGGTGCTGTAAGCTTTTTGTCAACCCTTTGTCCGTTTCTTCCCACAAGGCTGAAATATGTGCCGTCGCTTTGAAATAAGTAAGCAAGGTTAGTTTGTATTTCATCCAACAATCTGTGCTACAAATTATGGCTACATTATATGCAAGTTCTTCCACTTTTTGAGTGACACAAAGATGCTTATCGACATGGTGAAAATGCAACAGCTGGTAATCACACCCACTTTGACTTTATATAGTGCACCAAGAGATACTTTCTCGCTTACGACCACACCGGCCTGAGTACGCCTGATCTCGTCTGATCTCGGAAGCTAAGCAGGTTCGGGCCTGGTTAGTACTTGGATGGGAGACCGCCTGGGAATACCAGGTGCTGTAAGCTTTTTGTCAACCCTTTGTCCGTTTCTTCCCACAAGGCTGAAATATGTGCCGTCGCTTTGAAATAAGTAAGCAAGGTTAGTTTGTATTTCATCCAACAATCTGTGCTACAAATTATGGCTACATTATATGCAAGTTCTTCCACTTTTTGAGTGACACAAAGATGCTTATCGACATGGTGAAAATGCAACAGCTGGTAATCACACCCACTTTGACTTTATATAGTGCACCAAGAGATACTTTCTCGCTTACGACCACACCGGCCTGAGTACGCCTGATCTCGTCTGATCTCAGAAGCTAAGCAGGTTCGGGCCTGGTTAGTACTTGGATGGGAGACCGCCTGGGAATACCAGGTGCTGTAAGCTTTTTGTCAACCCTTTGTCCGTTTCTTCCCACAAGGCTGAAATATGTGCCGTCGCTTTGAAATAAGTAAGCAAGGTTAGTTTGTATTTCATCCAACAATCTGTGCTACAAATTATGGCTACATTATATGCAAGTTCTTCCACTTTTTGAGTGACACAAAGATGCTTATCGACATGGTGAAAATGCAACAGCTGGTAATCACACCCACTTTGACTTTATATAGTGCACCAAGAGATACTTTCTCGCTTACGACCACACCGGCCTGAGTACGCCTGATCTCGTCTGATCTCGGAAGCTAAGCAGGTTCGGGCCTGGTTAGTACTTGGATGGGAGACCGCCTGGGAATACCAGGTGCTGTAAGCTTTTTGTCAACCCTTTGTCCGTTTCTTCCCACAAGGCTGAAATATGTGCCGTCGCTTTGAAATAAGTAAGCAAGGTTAGTTTGTATTTCATCCAACAATCTGTGCTACAAATTATGGCTACATTATATGCAAGTTCTTCCACTTTTTGAGTGACACAAAGATGCTTATCGACATGGTGAAAATGCAACAGCTGGTAATCACACCCACTTTGACTTTATATAGTGCACCAAGAGATACTTTCTCGCTTACGACCACACCGGCCTGAGTACGCCTGATCTCGTCTGATCTCGGAAGCTAAGCAGGTTCGGGCCTGGTTAGTACTTGGATGGGAGACCGCCTGGGAATACCAGGTGCTGTAAGCTTTTTGTCAACCCTTTGTCCGTTTCTTCCCACAAGGCTGAAATATGTGCCGTCGCTTTGAAATAAGTAAGCAAGGTTAGTTTGTATTTCATCCAACAATCTGTGCTACAAATTATGGCTACATTATATGCAAGTTCTTCCACTTTTTGAGTGACACAAAGATGCTTATCGACATGGTGAAAATGCAACAGCTGGTAATCACACCCACTTTGACTTTATATAGTGCACCAAGAGATACTTTCTCGCTTACGACCACACCGGCCTGAGTACGCCTGATCTCGTCTGATCTCGGAAGCTAAGCAGGTTCGGGCTGGTTAGTACTTGGATGGGAGACCGCCTGGGAATACCAGGTGCTGTAAGCTTTTTGTCAACCCTTTGTCCGTTTCTTCCCACAAGGCTGAAATATGTGCCGTCGCTTTGAAATAAGTAAGCAAGGTTAGTTTGTATTTCATCCAACAATCTGTGCTACAAATTATGGCTACATTATATGCAAGTTCTTCCACTTTTTGAGTGACACAAAGATGCTTATCGACATGGTGAAAATGCAACAGCTGGTAATCACACCCACTTTGACTTTATATAGTGCACCAAGAGATACTTTCTCGCTTACGACCACACCGGCCTGAGTACGCCTGATCTCGTCTGATCTCGGAAGCTAAGCAGGTTCGGGCCTGGTTAGTACTTGGATGGGAGACCGCCTGGGAATACCAGGTGCTGTAAGCTTTTTGTCAACCCTTTGTCCGTTTCTTCCCACAAGGCTGAAATATGTGCCGTCGCTTTGAAATAAGTAAGCAAGGTTAGTTTGTATTTCATCCAACAATCTGTGCTACAAATTATGGCTACATTATATGCAAGTTCTTCAACTTTTTGAGTGACACAAAGATGCTTATCGACATGGTGAAAATGCAACAGCTGGTAATCACACCCACTTTGAC
>NC_060181.1:46570918-46585918 GCF_021184085.1 Oncorhynchus gorbuscha | reverse complement strand
AATCACACCCACTTTGACTTTATATAGTGCACCAAGAGATACTTTCTCGCTTACGACCACACCGGCCTGAGTACGCCTGATCTCGTCTGATCTCGGAAGCTAAGCAGGTTCGGGCCTGGTTAGTACTTGGATGGGAGACCGCCTGGGAATACCAGGTGCTGTAAGCTTTTTGTCAACCCTTTGTCCGTTTCTTCCCACAAGGCTGAAATATGTGCCGTCGCTTTGAAATAAGTAAGCAAGGTTAGTTTGTATTTCATCCAACAATCTGTGCTACAAATTATGGCTACATTATATGCAAGTTCTTCCACTTTTTGAGTGACACAAAGATGCTTATCGACATGGTGAAAATGCAACAGCTGGTAATCACACCCACTTTGACTTTATATAGTGCACCAAGAGATACTTTCTCGCTTACGACCACACCGGCCTGAGTACGCCTGATCTCGTCTGATCTCGGAAGCTAAGCAGGTTCGGGCCTGGTTAGTACTTGGATGGGAGACCGCCTGGGAATACCAGGTGCTGTAAGCTTTTTGTCAACCCTTTGTCCGTTTCTTCCCACAAGGCTGAAATATGTGCCGTCGCTTTGAAATAAGTAAGCAAGGTTAGTTTGTATTTCATCCAACAATCTGTGCTACAAATTATGGCTACATTATATGCAAGTTCTTCCACTTTTTGAGTGACACAAAGATGCTTATCGACATGGTGAAAATGCAACAGCTGGTAATCACACCCACTTTGACTTTATATAGTGCACCAAGAGATACTTTCTCGCTTACGACCACACCGGCCTGAGTACGCCTGATCTCGTCTGATCTCGGAAGCTAAGCAGGTTCGGGCCTGGTTAGTACTTGGATGGGAGACCGCCTGGGAATACCAGGTGCTGTAAGCTTTTTGTCAACCCTTTGTCCGTTTCTTCCCACAAGGCTGAAATATGTGCCGTCGCTTTGAAATAAGTAAGCAAGGTTAGTTTGTATTTCATCCAACAATCTGTGCTACAAATTATGGCTACATTATATGCAAGTTCTTCCACTTTTGAGTGACACAAAGATGCTTATCGACATGGTGAAAATGCAACAGCTGGTAATCACACCCACTTTGACTTTATATAGTGCACCAAGAGATACTTTCTCGCTTACGACCACACCGGCCTGAGTACGCCTGATCTCGTCTGATCTCAGAAGCTAAGCAGGTTCGGGCCTGGTTAGTACTTGGATGGGAGACCGCCTGGGAATACCAGGTGCTGTAAGCTTTTTGTCAACCCTTTGTCCGTTTCTTCCCACAAGGCTGAAATATGTGCCGTCGCTTTGAAATAAGTAAGCAAGGTTAGTTTGTATTTCATCCAACAATCTGTGCTACAAATTATGGCTACATTATATGCAAGTTCTTCCACTTTTTGAGTGACACAAAGATGCTTATCGACATGGTGAAAATGCAACAGCTGGTAATCACACCCACTTTGACTTTATATAGTGCACCAAGAGATACTTTCTCGCTTACGACCACACCGGCCTGAGTACGCCTGATCTCGTCTGATCTCGGAAGCTAAGCAGGTTCGGGCCTGGTTAGTACTTGGATGGGAGACCGCCTGGGAATACCAGGTGCTGTAAGCTTTTTGTCAACCCTTTGTCCGTTTCTTCCCACAAGGCTGAAATATGTGCCGTCGCTTTGAAATAAGTAAGCAAGGTTAGTTTGTATTTCATCCAACAATCTGTGCTACAAATTATGGCTACATTATATGCAAGTTCTTCCACTTTTTGAGTGACACAAGATGCTTATCGACATGGTGAAAATGCAACAGCTGGTAATCACACCCACTTTGACTTTATATAGTGCACCAAGAGATACTTTCTCGCTTACGACCACACCGGCCTGAGTACGCCTGATCTCGTCTGATCTCGGAAGCTAAGCAGGTTCGGGCCTGGTTAGTACTTGGATGGGAGACCGCCTGGGAATACCAGGTGCTGTAAGCTTTTTGTCAACCCTTTGTCCGTTTCTTCCCACAAGGCTGAAATATGTGCCGTCGCTTTGAAATAAGTAAGCAAGGTTAGTTTGTATTTCATCCAACAATCTGTGCTACAAATTATGGCTACATTATATGCAAGTTCTTCCACTTTTTGAGTGACACAAAGATGCTTATCGACATGGTGAAAATGCAACAGCTGGTAATCACACCCACTTTGACTTTATATAGTGCACCAAGAGATACTTTCTCGCTTACGACCACACCGGCCTGAGTACGCCTGATCTCGTCTGATCTCGGAAGCAGCAGGTTCGGGCCTGGTTAGTACTTGGATGGGAGACCGCCTGGGAATACCAGGTGCTGTAAGCTTTTTGTCAACCCTTTGTCCGTTTCTTCCCACAAGGCTGAAATATGTGCCGTCGCTTTGAAATAAGTAAGCAAGGTTAGTTTGTATTTCATCCAACAATCTGTGCTACAAATTATGGCTACATTATATGCAAGTTCTTCCACTTTTTGAGTGACACAAAGATGCTTATCGACATGGTGAAAATGCAACAGCTGGTAATCACACCCACTTTGACTTTATATAGTGCACCAAGAGATACTTTCTCGCTTACGACCACACCGGCCTGAGTACGCCTGATCTCGTCTGATCTCGGAAGCTAAGCAGGTTCGGGCCTGGTTAGTACTTGGATGGGAGACCGCCTGGGAATACCAGGTGCTGTAAGCTTTTTGTCAACCCTTTGTCCGTTTCTTCCCACAAGGCTGAAATATGTGCCGTCGCTTTGAAATAAGTAAGCAAGGTTAGTTTGTATTTCATCCAACAATCTGTGCTACAAATTATGGCTACATTATATGCAAGTTCTTCCACTTTTTGAGTGACACAAAGATGCTTATCGACATGGTGAAAATGCAACAGCTGGTAATCACACCCACTTTGACTTTATATAGTGCACCAAGAGATACTTTCTCGCTTACGACCACACCGGCCTGAGTACGCCTGATCTCGTCTGATCTCGGAAGCTAAGCAGGTTCGGGCCTGGTTAGTACTTGGATGGGAGACCGCCTGGGAATACCAGGTGCTGTAAGCTTTTTGTCAACCCTTTGTCCGTTTCTTCCCACAAGGCTGAAATATGTGCCGTCGCTTTGAAATAAGTAAGCAAGGTTAGTTTGTATTTCATCCAACAATCTGTGCTACAAATTATGGCTACATTATATGCAAGTTCTTCCACTTTTTGAGTGACACAAAGATGCTTATCGACATGGTGAAAATGCAACAGCTGGTAATCACACCCACTTTGACTTTATATAGTGCACCAAGAGATACTTTCTCGCTTACGACCACACCGGCCTGAGTACGCCTGATCTCGTCTGATCTCGGAAGCTAAGCAGGTTCGGGCCTGGTTAGTACTTGGATGGGAGACCGCCTGGGAATACCAGGTGCTGTAAGCTTTTGTCAACCCTTTGTCCGTTTCTTCCCACAAGGCTGAAATATGTGCCGTCGCTTTGAAATAAGTAAGCAAGGTTAGTTTGTATTTCATCCAACAATCTGTGCTACAAATTATGGCTACATTATATGCAAGTTCTTCAACTTTTTGAGTGACACAAAGATGCTTATCGACATGGTGAAAATGCAACAGCTGTTAATCACACCCACTTTGACTTTATATAGTGCACCAAGAGATAGTTTCTCGCTTACGACCACACCGGCCTGAGTACGCCTGATCTCGTCTGATCTCGGAAGCTAAGCAGGTTCGGGCCTGGTTAGTACTTGGATGGGAGACCGCCTGGGAATACCAGGTGCTGTAAGCTTTTTGTCAACCCTTTGTCCGTTTCTTCCCACAAGGCTGAAATATGTGCCGTCGCTTTGAAATAAGTAAGCAAGGTTAGTTTGTATTTCATCCAACAATCTGTGCTACAAATTATGGCTACATTATATGCAAGTTCTTCCACTTTTTGAGTGACACAAAGATGCTTATCGACATGGTGAAAATGCAACAGCTGGTAATCACACCCACTTTGACTTTATATAGTGCACCAAGAGATACTTTCTCGCTTACGACCACACCGGCCTGAGTACGCCTGATCTCGTCTGATCTCAGAAGCTAAGCAGGTTCGGGCCTGGTTAGTACTTGGATGGGAGACCGCCTGGGAATACCAGGTGCTGTAAGCTTTTTGTCAACCCTTTGTCCGTTTCTTCCCACAAGGCTGAAATATGTGCCGTCGCTTTGAAATAAGTAAGCAAGGTTAGTTTGTATTTCATCCAACAATCTGTGCTACAAATTATGGCTACATTATATGCAAGTTCTTCCACTTTTTGAGTGACACAAAGATGCTTATCGACATGGTGAAAATGCAACAGCTGGTAATCACACCCACTTTGACTTTATATAGTGCACCAAGAGATACTTTCTCGCTTACGACCACACCGGCCTGAGTACGCCTGATCTCGTCTGATCTCGGAAGCTAAGCAGGTTCGGGCCTGGTTAGTACTTGGGGGAGACCTGGGTGCTGTAAGCTTAAATAAGTAAGCAGGTACTTGGATGGGAGACTTCGCCTGGGAATACCAGGGAGACCGCCTGGGAATACCAGGTGCTCTTTTTGTCAACCCTTTGTCCGTTTCTTCCCACAAGGCTGAAATATGTGCCGTCGCTTTGAAATAAGTAAGCAAGGTTAGTTTGTATTTCATCCAACAATCTGTGCTACAAATTATGGCTACATTATATGCAAGTTCTTCCACTTTTTGAGTGACACAAAGATGCTTATCGACATGGTGAAAATGCAACAGCTGGTAATCACACCCACTTTGACTTTATATAGTGCACCAAGAGATACTTTCTCGCTTACGACCACACCGGCCTGAGTACGCCTGATCTCGTCTGATCTCAGGAAGCTAAGCAGGTTCGGGCCTGGTTAGTACTTGGATGGGAGACCGCCTGGGAATACCAGGTGCTGTAAGCTTTTGTCAACCCTTTGTCCGTTTCTTCCCACAAGGCTGAAATATGTGCCGTCGCTTTGAAATAAGTAAGCAAGGTTAGTTTGTATTTCATCCAACAATCTGTGCTACAAATTATGGCTACATTATATGCAAGTTCTTCCACTTTTTGAGTGACACAAAGATGCTTATCGACATGGTGAAAATGCAACAGCTGGTAATCACACCCACTTTGACTTTATATAGTGCACCAAGAGATACTTTCTCGCTTACGACCACACCGGCCTGAGTACGCCTGATCTCGTCTGATCTCGGAAGCTAAGCAGGTTCGGGCCTGGTTAGTACTTGGATGGGAGACCGCCTGGGAATACCAGGTGCTGTAAGCTTTTTGTCAACCCTTTGTCCGTTTCTTCCCACAAGGCTGAAATATGTGCCGTCGCTTTGAAATAAGTAAGCAAGGTTAGTTTGTATTTCATCCAACAATCTGTGCTACAAATTATGGCTACATTATATGCAAGTTCTTCCACTTTTGAGTGACACAAAGATGCTTATCGACATGGTGAAAATGCAACAGCTGGTAATCACACCCACTTTGACTTTATATAGTGCACCAAGAGATACTTTCTCGCTTACGACCACACCGGCCTGAGTACGCCTGATCTCGTCTGATCTCGGAAGCTAAGCAGGTTCGGGCCTGGTTAGTACTTGGATGGGAGACCGCCTGGGAATACCAGGTGCTGTAAGCTTTTTGTCAACCCTTTGTCCGTTTCTTCCCACAAGGCTGAAATATGTGCCGTCGCTTTGAAATAAGTAAGCAAGGTTAGTTTGTATTTCATCCAACAATCTGTGCTACAAATTATGGCTACATTATATGCAAGTTCTTCCACTTTTTGAGTGACACAAAGATGCTTATCGACATGGTGAAAATGCAACAGCTGGTAATCACACCCACTTTGACTTTATATAGTGCACCAAGAGATACTTTCTCGCTTACGACCACACCGGCCTGAGTACGCCTGATCTCGTCTGATCTCGGAAGCTAAGCAGGTTCGGGCCTGGTTAGTACTTGGATGGGAGACCGCCTGGGAATACCAGGTGCTGTAAGCTTTTTGTCAACCCTTTGTCCGTTTCTTCCCACAAGGCTGAAATATGTGCCGTCGCTTTGAAATAAGTAAGCAAGGTTAGTTTGTATTTCATCCAACAATCTGTGCTACAAATTATGGCTACATTATATGCAAGTTCTTCAACTTTTTGAGTGACACAAAGATGCTTATCGACATGGTGAAAATGCAACAGCTGGTAATCACACCCACTTTGACTTTATATAGTGCACCAAGAGATACTTTCTCGCTTACGACCACACCGGCCTGAGTACGCCTGATCTCGTCTGATCTCGGAAGCTAAGCAGGTTCGGGCCTGGTTAGTACTTGGATGGGAGACCGCCTGGGAATACCAGGTGCTGTAAGCTTTTTGTCAACCCTTTGTCCGTTTCTTCCCACAAGGCTGAAATATGTGCCGTCGCTTTGAAATAAGTAAGCAAGGTTAGTTTGTATTTCATCCAACAATCTGTGCTACAAATTATGGCTACATTATATGCAAGTTCTTCCACTTTTTGAGTGACACAAAGATGCTTATCGACATGGTGAAAATGCAGCTGGTAATCACACCCACTTTGACTTTATATAGTGCACCAAGAGATACTTTCTCGCTTACGACCACACCGGCCTGAGTACGCCTGATCTCGTCTGATCTCGGAAGCTAAGCAGGTTCGGGCCTGGTTAGTACTTGGATGGGAGACCGCCTGGGAATACCAGGTGCTGTAAGCTTTTGTCAACCCTTTGTCCGTTTCTTCCCACAAGGCTGAAATATGTGCCGTCGCTTTGAAATAAGTAAGCAAGGTTAGTTTGTATTTCATCCAACAATCTGTGCTACAAATTATGGCTACATTATATGCAAGTTCTTCAACTTTTTGAGTGACACAAAGATGCTTATCGACATGGTGAAAATGCAACAGCTGTTAATCACACCCACTTTGACTTTATATAGTGCACCAAGAGATACTTTCTCGCTTACGACCACACCGGCCTGAGTACGCCTGATCTCGTCTGATCTCAGAAGCTAAGCAGGTTCGGGCCTGGTTAGTACTTGGATGGGAGACCGCCTGGGAATACCAGGTGCTGTAAGCTTTTTGTCAACCCTTTGTCCGTTTCTTCCCACAAGGCTGAAATATGTGCCGTCGCTTTGAAATAAGTAAGCAAGGTTAGTTTGTATTTCATCCAACAATCTGTGCTACAAATTATGGCTACATTATATGCAAGTTCTTCCACTTTTTGAGTGACACAAAGATGCTTATCGACATGGTGAAAATGCAACAGCTGGTAATCACACCCACTTTGACTTTATATAGTGCACCAAGAGATACTTTCTCGCTTACGACCACACCGGCCTGAGTACGCCTGATCTCGTCTGATCTCGGAAGCTAAGCAGGTTCGGGCCTGGTTAGTACTTGGATGGGAGACCGCCTGGGAATACCAGGTGCTGTAAGCTTTTTGTCAACCCTTTGTCCGTTTCTTCCCACAAGGCTGAAATATGTGCCGTCGCTTTGAAATAAGTAAGCAAGGTTAGTTTGTATTTCATCCAACAATCTGTGCTACAAATTATGGCTACATTATATGCAAGTTCTTCCACTTTTTGAGTGACACAAAGATGCTTATCGACATGGTGAAAATGCAACAGCTGGTAATCACACCCACTTTGACTTTATATAGTGCACCAAGAGATACTTTCTCGCTTACGACCACACCGGCCTGAGTACGCCTGATCTCGTCTGATCTCGGAAGCTAAGCAGGTTCGGGCCTGGTTAGTACTTGGATGGGAGACCGCCTGGGAATACCAGGTGCTGTAAGCTTTTTGTCAACCCTTTGTCCGTTTCTTCCCACAAGGCTGAAATATGTGCCGTCGCTTTGAAATAAGTAAGCAAGGTTAGTTTGTATTTCATCCAACAATCTGTGCTACAAATTATGGCTACATTATATGCAAGTTCTTCAACTTTTTGAGTGACACAAAGATGCTTATCGACATGGTGAAAATGCAACAGCTGTTAATCACACCCACTTTGACTTTATATAGTGCACCAAGAGATACTATCTCGTCTGATCTCGGAAGCTAAGCAGGTTCGGGCCTGGTTAGTACTTGGATGGGAGACCGCCTGGGAATACCAGGTGCTGTAAGCTTTTTGTCAACCCTTTGTCCGTTTCTTCCCACAAGGCTGAAATATGTGCCGTCGCTTTGAAATAAGTAAGCAAGGTTAGTTTGTATTTCATCCAACAATCTGTGCTACAAATTATGGCTACATTATATGCAAGTTCTTCCACTTTTTGAGTGACACAAAGATGCTTATCGACATGGTGAAAATGCAACAGCTGTTAATCACACCCACTTTGACTTTATATAGTGCACCAAGAGATACTTTCTCGCTTACGACCACACCGGCCTGAGTACGCCTGATCTCGTCTGATCTCGGAAGCTAAGCAGGTTCGGGCCTGGTTAGTACTTGGATGGGAGACCGCCTGGGAATACCAGGTGCTGTAAGCTTTTTGTCAACCCTTTGTCCGTTTCTTCCCACAAGGCTGAAATATGTGCCGTCGCTTTGAAATAAGTAAGCAAGGTTAGTTTGTATTTCATCCAACAATCTGTGCTACAAATTATGGCTACATTATATGCAAGTTCTTCCACTTTTTGAGTGACACAAAGATGCTTATCGACATGGTGAAAATGCAACAGCTGGTAATCACACCCACTTTGACTTTATATAGTGCACCAAGAGATACTTTCTCGCTTACGACCACACCGGCCTGAGTACGCCTGATCTCGTCTGATCTCGGAAGCTAAGCAGGTTCGGGCCTGGTTAGTACTTGGATGGGAGACCGCCTGGGAATACCAGGTGCTGTAAGCTTTTTGTCAACCCTTTGTCCGTTTCTTCCCACAAGGCTGAAATATGTGCCGTCGCTTTGAAATAAGTAAGCAAGGTTAGTTTGTATTTCATCCAACAATCTGTGCTACAAATTATGGCTACATTATATGCAAGTTCTTCAACTTTTTGAGTGACACAAAGATGCTTATCGACATGGTGAAAATGCAACAGCTGTTAATCACACCCACTTTGACTTTATATAGTGCACCAAGAGATACTTTCTCGCTTACGACCACACCGGCCTGAGTACGCCTGATCTCGTCTGATCTCGGAAGCTAAGCAGGTTCGGGCCTGGTTAGTACTTGGATGGGAGACCGCCTGGGAATACCAGGTGCTGTAAGCTTTTTGTCAACCCTTTGTCCGTTTCTTCCCACAAGGCTGAAATATGTGCCGTCGCTTTGAAATAAGTAAGCAAGGTTAGTTTGTATTTCATCCAACAATCTGTGCTACAAATTATGGCTACATTATATGCAAGTTCTTCCACTTTTTGAGTGACACAAAGATGCTTATCGACATGGTGAAAATGCAACAGCTGTTAATCACACCCACTTTGACTTTATATAGTGCACCAAGAGATACTTTCTCGCTTACGACCACACCGGCCTGAGTACGCCTGATCTCGTCTGATCTCGGAAGCTAAGCAGGTTCGGGCCTGGTTAGTACTTGGATGGGAGACCGCCTGGGAATACCAGGTGCTGTAAGCTTTTTGTCAACCCTTTGTCCGTTTCTTCCCACAAGGCTGAAATATGTGCCGTCGCTTTGAAATAAGTAAGCAAGGTTAGTTTGTATTTCATCCAACAATCTGTGCTACAAATTATGGCTACATTATATGCAAGTTCTTCCACTTTTTGAGTGACACAAAGATGCTTATCGACATGGTGAAAATGCAACAGCTGGTAATCACACCCACTTTGACTTTATATAGTGCACCAAGAGATACTTTCTCGCTTACGACCACACCGGCCTGAGTACGCCTGATCTCGTCTGATCTCGGAAGCTAAGCAGGTTCGGGCCTGGTTAGTACTTGGATGGGAGACCGCCTGGGAATACCAGGTGCTGTAAGCTTTTGTCAACCCTTTGTCCGTTTCTTCCCACAAGGCTGAAATATGTGCCGTCGCTTTGAAATAAGTAAGCAAGGTTAGTTGTATTTCATCCAACAATCTGTGCTACAAATTATGGCTACATTATATGCAAGTTCTTCAACTTTTTGAGTGACACAAAGATGCTTATCGACATGGTGAAAATGCAACAGCTGTTAATCACACCCACTTTGACTTTATATAGTGCACCAAGAGATACTTTCTCGCTTACGACCACACCGGCCTGAGTACGCCTGATCTCGTCTGATCTCGGAAGCTAAGCAGGTTCGGGCCTGGTTAGTACTTGGATGGGAGACCGCCTGGGAATACCAGGTGCTGTAAGCTTTTTGTCAACCCTTTGTCCGTTTCTTCCCACAAGGCTGAAATATGTGCCGTCGCTTTGAAATAAGTAAGCAAGGTTAGTTTGTATTTCATCCAACAATCTGTGCTACAAATTATGGCTACATTATATGCAAGTTCTTCCACTTTTTGAGTGACACAAAGATGCTTATCGACATGGTGAAAATGCAACAGCTGTTAATCACACCCACTTTGACTTTATAGTGCACCAAGAGATACTTTCTCGCTTACGACCACACCGGCCTGAGTACGCCTGATCTCGTCTGATCTCGGAAGCTAAGCAGGTTCGGGCCTGGTTAGTACTTGGATGGGAGACCGCCTGGGAATACCAGGTGCTGTAAGCTTTTTGTCAACCCTTTGTCCGTTTCTTCCCACAAGGCTGAAATATGTGCCGTCGCTTTGAAATAAGTAAGCAAGGTTAGTTTGTATTTCATCCAACAATCTGTGCTACAAATTATGGCTACATTATATGCAAGTTCTTCCACTTTTTGAGTGACACAAAGATGCTTATCGACATGGTGAAAATGCAACAGCTGTTAATCACACCCACTTTGACTTTATATAGTGCACCAAGAGATACTTTCTCGCTTACGACCACACCGGCCTGAGTACGCCTGATCTCGTCTGATCTCGGAAGCTAAGCAGGTTCGGGCCTGGTTAGTACTTGGATGGGAGACCGCCTGGGAATACCAGGTGCTGTAAGCTTTTTGTCAACCCTTTGTCCGTTTCTTCCCACAAGGCTGAAATATGTGCCGTCGCTTTGAAATAAGTAAGCAAGGTTAGTTTGTATTTCATCCAACAATCTGTGCTACAAATTATGGCTACATTATATGCAAGTTCTTCCACTTTTTGAGTGACACAAAGATGCTTATCGACATGGTGAAAATGCAACAGCTGGTAATCACACCCACTTTGACTTTATATAGTGCACCAAGAGATACTTTCTCGCTTACGACCACACCGGCCTGAGTACGCCTGATCTCGTCTGATCTCGGAAGCTAAGCAGGTTCGGGCCTGGTTAGTACTTGGATGGGAGACCGCCTGGGAATACCAGGTGCTGTAAGCTTTTTGTCAACCCTTTGTCCGTTTCTTCCCACAAGGCTGAAATATGTGCCGTCGCTTTGAAATAAGTAAGCAAGGTTAGTTTGTATTTCATCCAACAATCTGTGCTACAAATTATGGCTACATTATATGCAAGTTCTTCAACTTTTTGAGTGACACAAAGATGCTTATCGACATGGTGAAAATGCAACAGCTGTTAATCACACCCACTTTGACTTTATATAGTGCACCAAGAGATACTTTCTCGCTTACGACCACACCGGCCTGAGTACGCCTGATCTCGTCTGATCTCGGAAGCTAAGCAGGTTCGGGCCTGGTTAGTACTTGGATGGGAGACCGCCTGGGAATACCAGGTGCTGTAAG
Source organism: Oncorhynchus gorbuscha (assembly GCF_021184085.1). Lineage (NCBI taxonomy): Eukaryota > Metazoa > Chordata > Actinopteri > Salmoniformes > Salmonidae > Oncorhynchus > Oncorhynchus gorbuscha. The sequence goes on along the minus strand of NC_060181.1, from coordinate 46,574,186 downwards.
CTTTTTGTCAACCCTTTGTCCGTTTCTTCCCACAAGGCTGAAATATGTGCCGTCGCTTTGAAATAAGTAAGCAAGGTTAGTTTGTATTTCATCCAACAATCTGTGCTACAAATTATGGCTACATTATATGCAAGTTCTTCCACTTTTTGAGTGACACAAAGATGCTTATCGACATGGTGAAAATGCAACAGCTGTTAATCACACCCACTTTGACTTTATATAGTGCACCAAGAGATACTTTCTCGCTTACGACCACACCGGCCTGAGTACGCCTGATCTCGTCTGATCTCGGAAGCTAAGCAGGTTCGGGCCTGGTTAGTACTTGGATGGGAGACCGCCTGGGAATACCAGGTGCTGTAAGCTTTTTGTCAACCCTTTGTCCGTTTCTTCCCACAAGGCTGAAATATGTGCCGTCGCTTTGAAATAAGTAAGCAAGGTTAGTTTGTATTTCATCCAACAATCTGTGCTACAAATTATGGCTACATTATATGCAAGTTCTTCCACTTTTTGAGTGACACAAAGATGCTTATCGACATGGTGAAAATGCAACAGCTGGTAATCACACCCACTTTGACTTTATATAGTGCACCAAGAGATACTTTCTCGCTTACGACCACACCGGCCTGAGTACGCCTGATCTCGTCTGATCTCGGAAGCTAAGCAGGTTCGGGCCTGGTTAGTACTTGGATGGGAGACCGCCTGGGAATACCAGGTGCTGTAAGCTTTTTGTCAACCCTTTGTCCGTTTCTTCCCACAAGGCTGAAATATATGTGCCGTCGCTTTGAAATAAGTAAGCAAGGTTAGTTTGTATTTCATCCAACAATCTGTGCTACAAATTATGGCTACATTATATGCAAGTTCTTCCACTTTTTGAGTGACACAAAGATGCTTATCGACATGGTGAAAATGCAACAGCTGGTAATCACACCCACTTTGACTTTATATAGTGCACCAAGAGATACTTTCTCGCTTACGACCACACCGGCCTGAGTACGCCTGATCTCGTCTGATCTCGGAAGCTAAGCAGGTTCGGGCCTGGTTAGTACTTGGATGGGAGACCGCCTGGGAATACCAGGTGCTGTAAGCTTTTTGTCAACCCTTTGTCCGTTTCTTCCCACAAGGCTGAAATATGTGCCGTCGCTTTGAAATAAGTAAGCAAGGTTAGTTTGTATTTCATCCAACAATCTGTGCTACAAATTATGGCTACATTATATGCAAGTTCTTCAACTTTTTGAGTGACACAAAGATGCTTATCGACATGGTGAAAATGCAACAGCTGTTAATCACACCCACTTTGACTTTATATAGTGCACCAAGAGATACTTTCTCGCTTACGACCACACCGGCCTGAGTACGCCTGATCTCGTCTGATCTCGGAAGCTAAGCAGGTTCGGGCCTGGTTAGTACTTGGATGGGAGACCGCCTGGGAATACCAGGTGCTGTAAGCTTTTTGTCAACCCTTTGTCCGTTTCTTCCCACAAGGCTGAAATATGTGCCGTCGCTTTGAAATAAGTAAGCAAGGTTAGTTTGTATTTCATCCAACAATCTGTGCTACAAATTATGGCTACATTATATGCAAGTTCTTCCACTTTTTGAGTGACACAAAGATGCTTATCGACATGGTGAAAATGCAACAGCTGGTAATCACACCCACTTTGACTTTATATAGTGCACCAAGAGATACTTTCTCGCTTACGACCACACCGGCCTGAGTACGCCTGATCTCGTCTGATCTCGGAAGCTAAGCAGGTTCGGGCCTGGTTAGTACTTGGATGGGAGACCGCCTGGGAATACCAGGTGCTGTAAGCTTTTTGTCAACCCTTTGTCCGTTTCTTCCCACAAGGCTGAAATATGTGCCGTCGCTTTGAAATAAGTAAGCAAGGTTAGTTTGTATTTCATCCAACAATCTGTGCTACAAATTATGGCTACATTATATGCAAGTTCTTCCACTTTTTGAGTGACACAAAGATGCTTATCGACATGGTGAAAATGCAACAGCTGTTAATCACACCCACTTTGACTTTATATAGTGCACCAAGAGATACTTTCTCGCTTACGACCACACCGGCCTGAGTACGCCTGATCTCGTCTGATCTCGGAAGCTAAGCAGGTTCGGGCCTGGTTAGTACTTGGATGGGAGACCGCCTGGGAATACCAGGTGCTGTAAGCTTTTTGTCAACCCTTTGTCCGTTTCTTCCCACAAGGCTGAAATATGTGCCGTCGCTTTGAAATAAGTAAGCAAGGTTAGTTTGTATTTCATCCAACAATCTGTGCTACAAATTATGGCTACATTATATGCAAGTTCTTCCACTTTTTGAGTGACACAAAGATGCTTATCGACATGGTGAAAATGCAACAGCTGGTAATCACACCCACTTTGACTTTATATAGTGCACCAAGAGATACTTTCTCGCTTACGACCACACCGGCCTGAGTACGCCTGATCTCGTCTGATCTCGGAAGCTAAGCAGGTTCGGGCCTGGTTAGTACTTGGATGGGAGACCGCCTGGGAATACCAGGTGCTGTAAGCTTTTTGTCAACCCTTTGTCCGTTTCTTCCCACAAGGCTGAAATATGTGCCGTCGCTTTGAAATAAGTAAGCAAGGTTAGTTTGTATTTCATCCAACAATCTGTGCTACAAATTATGGCTACATTATATGCAAGTTCTTCCACTTTTTGAGTGACACAAAGATGCTTATCGACATGGTGAAAATGCAACAGCTGGTAATCACACCCACTTTGACTTTATATAGTGCACCAAGAGATACTTTCTCGCTTACGACCACACCGGCCTGAGTACGCCTGATCTCGTCTGATCTCGGAAGCTAAGCAGGTTCGGGCCTGGTTAGTACTTGGATGGGAGACCGCCTGGGAATACCAGGTGCTGTAAGCTTTTTGTCAACCCTTTGTCCGTTTCTTCCCACAAGGCTGAAATATGTGCCGTCGCTTTGAAATAAGTAAGCAAGGTTAGTTTGTATTTCATCCAACAATCTGTGCTACAAATTATGGCTACATTATATGCAAGTTCTTCAACTTTTGAGTGACACAAAGATGCTTATCGACATGGTGAAAATGCAACAGCTGTTAATCACACCCACTTTGACTTTATATAGTGCACCAAGAGATACTTTCTCGCTTACGACCACACCGGCCTGAGTACGCCTGATCTCGTCTGATCTCGGAAGCTAAGCAGGTTCGGGCCTGGTTAGTACTTGGATGGGAGACCGCCTGGGAATACCAGGTGCTGTAAGCTTTTTGTCAACCCTTTG
>NC_060181.1:46555918-46565918 GCF_021184085.1 Oncorhynchus gorbuscha | reverse complement strand
ATGCTTATCGACATGGTGAAAATGCAACAGCTGTTAATCACACCCACTTTGACTTTATATAGTGCACCAAGAGATAGTTTCTTGCTTACGACCACACCGGCCTGAGTACGCCTGATCTCGTCTGATCTCGGAAGCTAAGCAGGTTCGGGCCTGGTTAGTACTTGGATGGGAGACCGCCTGGGAATACCAGGTGCTGTAAGATTTTGTCAACCCTTTGTCCGTTTCTTCCCACAAGGCTGAAATATGTGCCGTCGCTTTGAAATAAGTAAGCAAGGTTAGTTTGTATTTCATCCAACAATCTGTGCTACAAATTATGGCTACATTATATGCAAGTTCTTCCACTTTTTGAGTGACACAAAGATGCTTATCGACATGGTGAAAATGCAACAGCTGTTAATCACACCCACTTTGACTTTATATAGTGCACCAAGAGATAGTTTCTCGCTTACGACCACACCGGCCTGAGTACGCCTGATCTCGTCTGATCTCGGAAGCTAAGCAGGTTCGGGCCTGGTTAGTACTTGGATGGGAGACCGCCTGGGAATACCAGGTGCTGTAAGCTTTTTGTCAACCCTTTGTCCGTTTCTTCCCACAAGGCTGAAATATGTGCCGTCGCTTTGAAATAAGTAAGCAAGGTTAGTTTGTATTTCATCCAACAATCTGTGCTACAAATTATGGCTACATTATATGCAAGTTCTTCCACTTTTTGAGTGACACAAAGATGCTTATCGACATGGTGAAAATGCAACAGCTGGTAATCACACCCACTTTGACTTTATATAGTGCACCAAGAGATAGTTTCTCGCTTACGACCACACCGGCCTGAGTACGCCTGATCTCGTCTGATCTCGGAAGCTAAGCAGGTTCGGGCCTGGTTAGTACTTGGATGGGAGACCGCCTGGGAATACCAGGTGCTGTAAGCTTTTGTCAACCCTTTGTCCGTTTCTTCCCACAAGGCTGAAATATGTGCCGTCGCTTTGAAATAAGTAAGCAAGGTTAGTTTGTATTTCATCCAACAATCTGTGCTACAAATTATGGCTACATTATATGCAAGTTCTTCCACTTTTTGAGTGACACAAAGATGCTTATCGACATGGTGAAAATGCAACAGCTGTTAATCACACCCACTTTGACTTTATATAGTGCACCAAGAGATAGTTTCTCGCTTACGACCACACCGGCCTGAGTACGCCTGATCTCGTCTGATCTCGGAAGCTAAGCAGGTTCGGGCCTGGTTAGTACTTGGATGGGAGACCGCCTGGGAATACCAGGTGCTGTAAGATTTTGTCAACCCTTTGTCCGTTTCTTCCCACAAGGCTGAAATATGTGCCGTCGCTTTGAAATAAGTAAGCAAGGTTAGTTTGTATTTCATCCAACAATCTGTGCTACAAATTATGGCTACATTATATGCAAGTTCTTCCACTTTTTGAGTGACACAAAGATGCTTATCGACATGGTGAAAATGCAACAGCTGTTAATCACACCCACTTTGACTTTATATAGTGCACCAAGAGATAGTTTCTCGCTTACGACCACACCGGCCTGAGTATGCCTGATCTCGTCTGATCTCGGAAGCTAAGCAGGTTCGGGCCTGGTTAGTACTTGGATGGGAGACCGCCTGGGAATACCAGGTGCTGTAAGCTTTTTGTCAACCCTTTGTCCGTTTCTTCCCACAAGGCTGAAATATGTGCCGTCGCTTTGAAATAAGTAAGCAAGGTTAGTTTGTATTTCATCCAACAATCTGTGCTACAAATTATGGCTACATTATATGCAAGTTCTTCCACTTTTTGAGTGACACAAAGATGCTTATCGACATGGTGAAAATGCAACAGCTGTTAATCACACCCACTTTGACTTTATATAGTGCACCAAGAGATAGTTTCTCGCTTACGACCACACCGGCCTGAGTACGCCTGATCTCGTCTGATCTCGGAAGCTAAGCAGGTTCGGGCCTGGTTAGTACTTGGATGGGAGACCGCCTGGGAATACCAGGTGCTGTAAGCTTTTTGTCAACCCTTTGTCCGTTTCTTCCCACAAGGCTGAAATATGTGCCGTCGCTTTGAAATAAGTAAGCAAGGTTAGTTTGTATTTCATCCAACAATCTGTGCTACAAATTATGGCTACATTATATGCAAGTTCTTCCACTTTTTGAGTGACACAAAGATGCTTATCGACATGGTGAAAATGCAACAGCTGTTAATCACACCCACTTTGACTTTATATAGTGCACCAAGAGATAGTTTCTCGCTTACGACCACACCGGCCTGAGTACGCCTGATCTCGTCTGATCTCAGAAGCTAAGCAGGTTCGGGCCTGGTTAGTACTTGGATGGGAGACCGCCTGGGAATACCAGGTGCTGTAAGCTTTTGTCAACCCTTTGTCCGTTTCTTCCCACAAGGCTGAAATATGTGCCGTCGCTTTGAAATAAGTAAGCAAGGTTAGTTTGTATTTCATCCAACAATCTGTGCTACAAATTATGGCTACATTATATGCAAGTTCTTCCACTTTTTGAGTGACACAAAGATGCTTATCGACATGGTGAAAATGCAACAGCTGGTAATCACACCCACTTTGACTTTATATAGTGCACCAAGAGATAGTTTCTCGCTTACGACCACACCGGCCTGAGTACGCCTGATCTCGTCTGATCTCGGAAGCTAAGCAGGTTCGGGCCTGGTTAGTACTTGGATGGGAGACCGCCTGGGAATACCAGGTGCTGTAAGCTTTTTGTCAACCCTTTGTCCGTTTCTTCCCACAAGGCTGAAATATGTGCCGTCGCTTTGAAATAAGTAAGCAAGGTTAGTTTGTATTTCATCCAACAATCTGTGCTACAAATTATGGCTACATTATATGCAAGTTCTTCCACTTTTTGAGTGACACAAAGATGCTTATCGACATGGTGAAAATGCAACAGCTGTTAATCACACCCACTTTGACTTTATATAGTGCACCAAGAGATAGTTTCTCGCTTACGACCACACCGGCCTGAGTACGCCTGATCTCGTCTGATCTCGGAAGCTAAGCAGGTTCGGGCCTGGTTAGTACTTGGATGGGAGACCGCCTGGGAATACCAGGTGCTGTAAGCTTTTTGTCAACCCTTTGTCCGTTTCTTCCCACAAGGCTGAAATATGTGCCGTCGCTTTGAAATAAGTAAGCAAGGTTAGTTTGTATTTCATCCAACAATCTGTGCTACAAATTATGGCTACATTATATGCAAGTTCTTCAACTTTTGAGTGACACAAAGATGCTTATCGACATGGTGAAAATGCAACAGCTGTTAATCACACCCACTTTGACTTTATATAGTGCACCAAGAGATACTTTCTCGCTTACGACCACACCGGCCTGAGTACGCCTGATCTCGTCTGATCTCGGAAGCTAAGCAGGTTCGGGCCTGGTTAGTACTTGGATGGGAGACCGCCTGGGAATACCAGGTGCTGTAAGCTTTTTGTCAACCCTTTGTCCGTTTCTTCCCACAAGGCTGAAATATGTGCCGTCGCTTTGAAATAAGTAAGCAAGGTTAGTTTGTATTTCATCCAACAATCTGTGCTACAAATTATGGCTACATTATATGCAAGTTCTTCCACTTTTTGAGTGACACAAAGATGCTTATCGACATGGTGAAAATGCAACAGCTGGTAATCACACCCACTTTGACTTTATATAGTGCACCAAGAGATACTTTCTCGCTTACGACCACACCGGCCTGAGTACGCCTGATCTCGTCTGATCTCGGAAGCTAAGCAGGTTCGGGCCTGGTTAGTACTTGGATGGGAGACCGCCTGGGAATACCAGGTGCTGTAAGCTTTTTGTCAACCCTTTGTCCGTTTCTTCCCACAAGGCTGAAATATGTGCCGTCGCTTTGAAATAAGTAAGCAAGGTTAGTTTGTATTTCATCCAACAATCTGTGCTACAAATTATGGCTACATTATATGCAAGTTCTTCAACTTTTTGAGTGACACAAAGATGCTTATCGACATGGTGAAAATGCAACAGCTGTTAATCACACCCACTTTGACTTTATATAGTGCACCAAGAGATAGTTTCTCGCTTACGACCACACCGGCCTGAGTACGCCTGATCTCGTCTGATCTCGGAAGCTAAGCAGGTTCGGGCCTGGTTAGTACTTGGATGGGAGACCGCCTGGGAATACCAGGTGCTGTAAGCTTTTTGTCAACCCTTTGTCCGTTTCTTCCCACAAGGCTGAAATATGTGCCGTCGCTTTGAAATAAGTAAGCAAGGTTAGTTTGTATTTCATCCAACAATCTGTGCTACAAATTATGGCTACATTATATGCAAGTTCTTCCACTTTTGAGTGACACAAAGATGCTTATCGACATGGTGAAAATGCAACAGCTGGTAATCACACCCACTTTGACTTTATATAGTGCACCAAGAGATACTTTCTCGCTTACGACCACACCGGCCTGAGTACGCCTGATCTCGTCTGATCTCGGAAGCTAAGCAGGTTCGGGCCTGGTTAGTACTTGGATGGGAGACCGCCTGGGAATACCAGGTGCTGTAAGCTTTTTGTCAACCCTTTGTCCGTTTCTTCCCACAAGGCTGAAATATGTGCCGTCGCTTTGAAATAAGTAAGCAAGGTTAGTTTGTATTTCATCCAACAATCTGTGCTACAAATTATGGCTACATTATATGCAAGTTCTTCCACTTTTTGAGTGACACAAAGATGCTTATCGACATGGTGAAAATGCAACAGCTGGTAATCACACCCACTTTGACTTTATATAGTGCACCAAGAGATACTTTCTCGCTTACGACCACACCGGCCTGAGTACGCCTGATCTCGTCTGATCTCGGAAGCTAAGCAGGTTCGGGCCTGGTTAGTACTTGGATGGGAGACCGCCTGGGAATACCAGGTGCTGTAAGCTTTTTGTCAACCCTTTGTCCGTTTCTTCCCACAAGGCTGAAATATGTGCCGTCGCTTTGAAATAAGTAAGCAAGGTTAGTTTGTATTTCATCCAACAATCTGTGCTACAAATTATGGCTACATTATATGCAAGTTCTTCAACTTTTTGAGTGACACAAAGATGCTTATCGACATGGTGAAAATGCAACAGCTGTTAATCACACCCACTTTGACTTTATATAGTGCACCAAGAGATACTTTCTTGCTTACGACCACACCGGCCTGAGTACGCCTGATCTCGTCTGATCTCGGAAGCTAAGCAGGTTCGGGCCTGGTTAGTACTTGGATGGGAGACCGCCTGGGAATACCAGGTGCTGTAAGCTTTTTGTCAACCCTTTGTCCGTTTCTTCCCACAAGGCTGAAATATGTGCCGTCGCTTTGAAATAAGTAAGCAAGGTTAGTTTGTATTTCATCCAACAATCTGTGCTACAAATTATGGCTACATTATATGCAAGTTCTTCCACTTTTTGAGTGACACAAAGATGCTTATCGACATGGTGAAAATGCAACAGCTGGTAATCACACCCACTTTGACTTTATATAGTGCACCAAGAGATACTTTCTCGCTTACGACCACACCGGCCTGAGTACGCCTGATCTCGTCTGATCTCGGAAGCTAAGCAGGTTCGGGCCTGGTTAGTACTTGGATGGGAGACCGCCTGGGAATACCAGGTGCTGTAAGCTTTTTGTCAACCCTTTGTCCGTTTCTTCCCACAAGGCTGAAATATGTGCCGTCGCTTTGAAATAAGTAAGCAAGGTTAGTTTGTATTTCATCCAACAATCTGTGCTACAAATTATGGCTACATTATATGCAAGTTCTTCCACTTTTTGAGTGACACAAAGATGCTTATCGACATGGTGAAAATGCAACAGCTGGTAATCACACCCACTTTGACTTTATATAGTGCACCAAGAGATACTTTCTCGCTTACGACCACACCGGCCTGAGTACGCCTGATCTCGTCTGATCTCGGAAGCTAAGCAGGTTCGGGCCTGGTTAGTACTTGGATGGGAGACCGCCTGGGAATACCAGGTGCTGTAAGCTTTTTGTCAACCCTTTGTCCGTTTCTTCCCACAAGGCTGAAATATGTGCCGTCGCTTTGAAATAAGTAAGCAAGGTTAGTTTGTATTTCATCCAACAATCTGTGCTACAAATTATGGCTACATTATATGCAAGTTCTTCCACTTTTTGAGTGACACAAAGATGCTTATCGACATGGTGAAAATGCAACAGCTGGTAATCACACCCACTTTGACTTTATATAGTGCACCAAGAGATACTTTCTCGCTTACGACCACACCGGCCTGAGTACGCCTGATCTCGTCTGATCTCGGAAGCTAAGCAGGTTCGGGCCTGGTTAGTACTTGGATGGGAGACCGCCTGGGAATACCAGGTGCTGTAAGCTTTTTGTCAACCCTTTGTCCGTTTCTTCCCACAAGGCTGAAATATGTGCCGTCGCTTTGAAATAAGTAAGCAAGGTTAGTTTGTATTTCATCCAACAATCTGTGCTACAAATTATGGCTACATTATATGCAAGTTCTTCCACTTTTTGAGTGACACAAAGATGCTTATCGACATGGTGAAAATGCAACAGCTGGTAATCACACCCACTTTGACTTTATATAGTGCACCAAGAGATACTTTCTCGCTTACGACCACACCGGCCTGAGTACGCCTGATCTCGTCTGATCTCGGAAGCTAAGCAGGTTCGGGCCTGGTTAGTACTTGGATGGGAGACCGCCTGGGAATACCAGGTGCTGTAAGCTTTTTGTCAACCCTTTGTCCGTTTCTTCCCACAAGGCTGAAATATGTGCCGTCGCTTTGAAATAAGTAAGCAAGGTTAGTTTGTATTTCATCCAACAATCTGTGCTACAAATTATGGCTACATTATATGCAAGTTCTTCAACTTTTTGAGTGACACAAAGATGCTTATCGACATGGTGAAAATGCAACAGCTGTTAATCACACCCACTTTGACTTTATATAGTGCACCAAGAGATACTTTCTCGCTTACGACCACACCGGCCTGAGTACGCCTGATCTCGTCTGATCTCGGAAGCTAAGCAGGTTCGGGCCTGGTTAGTACTTGGATGGGAGACCGCCTGGGAATACCAGGTGCTGTAAGCTTTTTGTCAACCCTTTGTCCGTTTCTTCCCACAAGGCTGAAATATGTGCCGTCGCTTTGAAATAAGTAAGCAAGGTTAGTTTGTATTTCATCCAACAATCTGTGCTACAAATTATGGCTACATTATATGCAAGTTCTTCCACTTTTTGAGTGACACAAAGATGCTTATCGACATGGTGAAAATGCAACAGCTGGTAATCACACCCACTTTGACTTTATATAGTGCACCAAGAGATACTTTCTCGCTTACGACCACACCGGCCTGAGTACGCCTGATCTCGTCTGATCTCAGAAGCTAAGCAGGTTCGGGCCTGGTTAGTACTTGGATGGGAGACCGCCTGGGAATACCAGGTGCTGTAAGCTTTTTGTCAACCCTTTGTCCGTTTCTTCCCACAAGGCTGAAATATGTGCCGTCGCTTTGAAATAAGTAAGCAAGGTTAGTTTGTATTTCATCCAACAATCTGTGCTACAAATTATGGCTACATTATATGCAAGTTCTTCCACTTTTTGAGTGACACAAAGATGCTTATCGACATGGTGAAAATGCAACAGCTGTTAATCACACCCACTTTGACTTTATATAGTGCACCAAGAGATACTTTCTTGCTTACGACCACACCGGCCTGAGTACGCCTGATCTCGTCTGATCTCAGAAGCTAAGCAGGTTCGGGCCTGGTTAGTACTTGGATGGGAGACCGCCTGGGAATACCAGGTGCTGTAAGCTTTTTGTCAACCCTTTGTCCGTTTCTTCCCACAAGGCTGAAATATGTGCCGTCGCTTTGAAATAAGTAAGCAAGGTTAGTTTGTATTTCATCCAACAATCTGTGCTACAAATTATGGCTACATTATATGCAAGTTCTTCCACTTTTTGAGTGACACAAAGATGCTTATCGACATGGTGAAAATGCAACAGCTGGTAATCACACCCACTTTGACTTTATATAGTGCACCAAGAGATACTTTCTCGCTTACGACCACACCGGCCTGAGTACGCCTGATCTCGTCTGATCTCGGAAGCTAAGCAGGTTCGGGCCTGGTTAGTACTTGGATGGGAGACCGCCTGGGAATACCAGGTGCTGTAAGCTTTTTGTCAACCCTTTGTCCGTTTCTTCCCACAAGGCTGAAATATGTGCCGTCGCTTTGAAATAAGTAAGCAAGGTTAGTTTGTATTTCATCCAACAATCTGTGCTACAAATTATGGCTACATTATATGCAAGTTCTTCCACTTTTTGAGTGACACAAAGATGCTTATCGACATGGTGAAAATGCAACAGCTGGTAATCACACCCACGTTGACTTTATATAGTGCACCAAGAGATAGTTTCTCGCTTACGACCACACTGGCCTGAGTACGCCTGATCTCGTCTGATCTCGGAAGCTAAGCAGGTTCGGGCCTGGTTAGTACTTGGATGGGAGACCGCCTGGGAATACCAGGTGCTGTAAGCTTTTTGTCAACCCTTTGTCCGTTTCTTCCCACAAGGCTGAAATATGTGCCGTCGCTTTGAAATAAGTAAGCAAGGTTAGTTTGTATTTCATCCAACAATCTGTGCTACAAATTATGGCTACATTATATGCAAGTTCTTCCACTTTTTGAGTGACACAAAGATGCTTATCGACATGGTGAAAATGCAACAGCTGGTAATCACACCCACTTTGACTTTATATAGTGCACCAAGAGATACTTTCTCGCTTACGACCACACCGGCCTGAGTACGCCTGATCTCGTCTGATCTCGGAAGCTAAGCAGGTTCGGGCCTGGTTAGTACTTGGATGGGAGACCGCCTGGGAATACCAGGTGCTGTAAGCTTTTGTCAACCCTTTGTCCGTTTCTTCCCACAAGGCTGAAATATGTGCCGTCGCTTTGAAATAAGTAAGCAAGGTTAGTTTGTATTTCATCCAACAATCTGTGCTACAAATTATGGCTACATTATATGCAAGTTCTTCCACTTTTTGAGTGACACAAAGATGCTTATCGACATGGTGAAAATGCAACAGCTGGTAATCACACCCACTTTGACTTTATATAGTGCACCAAGAGATACTTTCTCGCTTACGACCACACCGGCCTGAGTACGCCTGATCTCGTCTGATCTCGGAAGCTAAGCAGGTTCGGGCCTGGTTAGTACTTGGATGGGAGACCGCCTGGGAATACCAGGTGCTGTAAGCTTTTTGTCAACCCTTTGTCCGTTTCTTCCCACAAGGCTGAAATATGTGCCGTCGCTTTGAAATAAGTAAGCAAGGTTAGTTTGTATTTCATCCAACAATCTGTGCTACAAATTATGGCTACATTATATGCAAGTTCTTCCACTTTTTGAGTGACACAAAGATGCTTATCGACATGGTGAAAATGCAACAGCTGTTAATCACACCCACTTTGACTTTATATAGTGCACCAAGAGATACTTTCTCGCTTACGACCACACCGGCCTGAGTACGCCTGATCTCGTCTGATCTCGGAAGCTAAGCAGGTTCGGGCCTGGTTAGTACTTGGATGGGAGACCGCCTGGGAATACCAGGTGCTGTAAGCTTTTGTCAACCCTTTGTCCGTTTCTTCCCACAAGGCTGAAATATGTGCCGTCGCTTTGAAATAAGTAAGCAAGGTTAGTTTGTATTTCATCCAACAATCTGTGCTACAAATTATGGCTACATTATATGCAAGTTCTTCCACTTTTTGAGTGACACAAAGATGCTTATCGACATGGTGAAAATGCAACAGCTGGTAATCACACCCACTTTGACTTTATATAGTGCACCAAGAGATACTTTCTCGCTTACGACCACACCGGCCTGAGTACGCCTGATCTCGTCTGATCTCGGAAGCTAAGCAGGTTCGGGCCTGGTTAGTACTTGGATGGGAGACCGCCTGGGAATACCAGGTGCTGTAAGCTTTTTGTCAACCCTTTGTCCGTTTCTTCCCACAAGGCTGAAATATGTGCCGTCGCTTTGA